>NC_141031.1:43667500-43827500 GCF_052040795.2 Danio rerio
AAGCTAAATTTTCTAAGATTTAAAAATGTTAAAGACAAATAATAATTTATTATTTCCTATAAATTGATTTACTAATTTTAAGCACAAAGAAACGTACAACGTCTTGGTGATTTATGGTTTATTTGAGATATCTTTTAATAAAAAAGACAAGAACATCAAGGATCAAAAGTGTTTTTGTTTTAAACATGAAGTGTAGGAACTTTAGGTACATCAAGTGATCCCCTTTTACATTTTAGTAAGAAAATGCTAAAGCACTTCATAATGTGCATAGATACATGAGCACATGCATATAGTGGATGTGAAGTGAATAATGCAACAAAATAATATGCATTTAAATGTGGACATGACTGATTTGAACTCATTTGTATGCAGTGAGATTGTAAGCTACACGTGATGTTTAATTGCTTAATGCATATTAAAAGAAATTTAAAAAAAACTAATCATCACAATTTATGTTCCTCCTAATTTATTTCTAGGAAAATAATTATAGAATTAGATTTCACGTAAAAACAAAACAATCCATCCCCACCGTCTCAGAAGTCAGCATGCGTATGATTCATACACACACTGATTAATGCCTGTTTATTGTCATAGATACAAAACAACAATCATTCATAACACAAGAACTCATTTCAGTAAACCAAAATAATCATGTGTTGCTCCATATGAAACATAACTTCTGCAATAACATCAGCAAAGAGCATTAGTGAGGCTGTGCGGTTTAGATCTTTTTGGTTCTGAATGCTGAAAGTTATACCGGGGTAAGCGAGGCACATTTTGATACTGGTCCGAAAGCTGGCCTTTTGTTCCACTGGGCAAGTAAGAATCCTAAAAATTGGAGGTGACAGAAATTATTCAATGAAAAAAGATGAATGCGTTCACAAACACGTGAATGACGAGTCGTAATTCACAAATGACTAGCTTCCAGGTCTTTCCGTAATTCAGTTTTTTCTACACAAGTGCGGGCAGATAAAACAAACACTACAGATTTTCAAATATTACACTATGACAGTTTAAAGACTAATGTTGCTTAAGAAACAATTGCTGAGCATTCAAAGGAAAAGATTTCTAAATAAAAGCTTTTCCGAGAAACTAGTTTCGTTTTTCTTTGTTGATCCATAAATCCTAAGATTATCCGTGTGTTCGAATGAGGAAACATCTTTTTAAAAAAACACTAGGCATTAAATCAGTGTATTATGACAAAGGTAAGAAAACACACGGTCAATACGAGTTATTAATGTACAATACAGTGATTTAAAAATGTCATGTAATAATCAAAGAGGGGTTTCAAGCCTTTAAAACAATAAGAGTTGTAATACATAATTAACACTCCTCCTGCATTCTGACATCTCTGCACATAAATATCCTGTTTAATCCTTCTTTTTTACTATGATTTACAGTAGACACTTAATATGTAAAAAATAAATAGTATTCTTATTCTAACCCATACGTATTAAAATAAATAAACAAATCTGTGATCATACTATATTTGATTGCATTGTATTTTAAATGATTAAAAACATGCTGGCAAAGGGTTGAATCTTCAGGGTTTGAAGAATAAAGTATAATATAGTAAATAGTATATATACTATACTTTATTCTTTACTATAGATTTATGGTCTTAACATGCTTTATGTAAATAAAAATTAACTTTTGTAAATTTAATTGGTCTCTCCGTGTTCACGTGGGTTTCCTCCGGGTGCTCTGGTTTCCCCCACAGTCCAAAGACATGCGCTATAGGTGAATTGAATAAGCTAAACTGTGTGTGAGTGTGTGAATGAGTGTGTACGGGTGTTTTCCAGTGTTGGGTTGAGACTGTAAGGGCATCTGCTGTGTAAAAAATTTGCCAATTAAGTTGGCGGTTCATTCTGCTGTGGTGACCCCTGATTAATAAAGAAACTAAGTCGAAAAAGAAAATGAATGAATGAATGAATGAATGAATGAATGTAAATTTAATTTGACGCTGCCCTCTGCATATTAATATCCTATTTAATCCTATATTTTTTTAAACTAAAAAAGAACAACTTTCATTCATTTTACCATAATTTACAGCAAAATTATACTTTACCACTATCCTTTAAACCCCCAGGATTCAACCATTGGACAGCATGTTTTAATATAAAATGCAATATAATACAGTATGATCACAGATTTGTTTATTTATTTTATTAAGGATGGGTTAGAATAAGAGTATTATTTATTTTTCACACAAATGTATCTGTTTCTCTGAATGATAGAACATTATTTCACTTATATCTTGCCAATTTATTTTCATGAAAGTTATTTGAATTATTAAAACACTTGTCTTAACATGCTCTATGTGAATAAAAATTTCGTAAATTTGCATGTTCTTACCGTTGGTGTGGGTTTCTTCCGGGTGCTCTGGTTTTTCCCACAGTCCAAACACATGCGCTATAGGTGAATTGAATAAGCTAGATTGGCCGCAGTGTATATAATGTGAGTGTGTGAATGAGTGTGGACGGGTGTTTCTTAGTGTCGGGTTGAGACTATAAGGTCATCCGCAGTGTAAAAAATGTGCTGAATAAGCTGGTGATATATTCTGCTGTGGTGACCCCTGATTAATAAAGGCACTAAGTCGAAAAAGAAAATGACTGAATGGATGAATGTAAATTTAATTTGATGCTGACCCCTGTGTATTAATATCCTATTTAATCCTATTTTCTTTAAACTAAAAAAGAACAACTTTCATTTATACTTTGTTTCAAATTATACTTCGCCACTATCCTTCGAACTTTAAATTAATAAAAACTATTTTGTAAATTTGATTTGATGCAGACATCAAAATGGGACCAATATTTGACACAAATAACTGTTATGTAAATCTGCTATATAGTCTCACCGGTTTATTGTGAAAACAGGATGATGTTGAATCTCCTGTGGCTGCAGGTTTTGTCATGGAGCTCCGCAGGTCCAGACTGATCATCTGAGAGCCCGAGGTCAGCATAGGATTGGACCAGCCGGACAAACAGTGCTAAAAACAAATCATATTTGCATGTTGTTGTTGTTGTTTCGAATTCTGAGAATTAAATGATTAGCAAATGAAACATTATGTTTTCAGTTTCACTGTTAAATGTTTCTGGTTCATTCATGCATGCATCAAGTTTATGTTTAAATCTCATGAGTAGAGATGAGAACATTTTACTTAAACACATTACTCATCATAAACCCCCATCCCAAACCAAAAAATAAAGAATCTTCGTGTTATTTATACAAGCATACATAGCAGACTCTTATCTCTCCCTCTCTCTCTCTCTCTCTCTCTCTATAATAGAGAATCTTAATAAAAAGCATACAACAGCAATTATGATCACGGTTCACATGCTTTCATAAACAGCAGATTTAAGGGCTTTTTAAATCACTATTGATTTTAAATCGAGCACCTTTGTAATTCATCCCTTAGTATTTGTAGCACCATGAAAGCCCTTACTGTACTTAACAATTCACTTATACATAATAAGTAATTTTCAAAATATTTGACTATTTTTAAAAGTCATGTTAAAAAAACTTTAATGACATTTGTTGAATTCAATACTGGTAATATTTAAATGCGTTTTTTTTAAATATTGAAATGTCCATTATTATTTTTATTTTAAGAATTTTCATTTTGTTTAATTTCAGATGTAATTTAACCCCTTTCAAGGACCTACAGTTGAAGTCAGAATTATTAGCCCCCCTGATTTATTAGACTGCTTTTTTATTTTTTACCCAATTTCTGTTTAATAGAGAGATTTTTTTCAACACATTTCTGCACATAATAGTTTTAATAACTCATCTCTAATAACTGATTTATTTTTGCCATGATGACAGTAAATATTATTTTACTAGATATATTTCAAGACACTTTTATACAGCTTAAAGTGACATTTAAAGGCTTAACTAGGTTAATTAGGTGAACTATGCAGGTTAGAGTAATTAGGCAAGTTATTGTATAACAATTGTTTGTTTTGTAGATTATCAAGTATAAATATAGCTTAAAGGGGCTAATAATTTTGTCCCTAAAATGGTGTTTACAAAATTAATAACTGCTTTTCTTCTAGCTGAAATATAACAAATAAGACTTTCTCCAGAAGAAAAAATATTATCAGACATACTGTGAAAATTTCCTTGCTTTGTTAAACATTATTTGGAAAATATTTAAAAAAGAAGAAAAAAAATTCAAAGGGGGCTAATAATTCTGACTTCAACTGTATTTTTTTCCCCATTCAGTTTTTGATTGCAGTAACCAAATGTACACACAGATATATGGTTTATAGGGTTTTCCACATTGGGTAAACAAAACAACCAAACATCGAAATCCAGAAATTGTAGAAATGAAAAAAATTATAAAATACAAAAAATCCAATAAATAAATACATACGGAAATTACATGAATGATTCAAGGACATTATAAAAAAAGTCAAGACAATACACTCATAATTGTTTCGTATATTGTCAAAAAGAAAATAGATAAAACTGATATGTTGCTTTTTAATTACAGTTAAATTGTGTACTTTTTCTTTCTTTTAAACCCATATTGTGGCACCCTATGTTTGCTTTTAAGTACTTTCCAGGGCCTGAATCCATATATCTGAAATTCAAATGCTTTTAAGTACTCACAAGAAGCGTGGGAACCTTGTATGATGCAAAAAAAAATAAAAATCAAATATTGAGAACTGAACTATCCTTTGACAAAGCAGCCACTTGTCTTATTAGTCAATGTTGATAATCTCAAAAGCTAAATATAATCTGTATAATAGTTCTGGTCAATTTAGGTGATTTTGATAATTGTTAATTCCAGTTTCCCAATATGAAACTCACAGAAGGTAAACCCAGGCTGTCAGATGGATCAAAACTGCTGCGGCGATGGGCTTTGTATTTGTGCGCTGGCAGCAGGGTCGAGCGAGGTATACTGACTCTAAATAAAACAGAGAGAGAGTCAGAAAATGAATCAATGAAAAATAAACATTGCTAAAATATAAAGTCTTGGAAATAGCTTTTTTTGAACGTTTATTTATGTGCTTTTTGCATTTTATAAAACTACAACAAAATAAAGAAGAAAGAAAAAATATATACAATAATAATACATATAAAATACAATCTATAAAAACACTAACCTATGACAGAACAACAGAACACAGAGGGACAAATGCACATGAAAGCAAAATATAATTTAGCCTGTCAGGTATTGCATAAATAAAAGTAATTATGAAGTAACAGTGTTCTTATATTACCAAAAAAAAATACATATAAACAATATCCTGATTATAGTTTTATTGTCAAATAATAGTTTTGGCACATTATTAAAAATATTATAGATTCTGAATAGTGAATATCAATTACACTAAATCTTTTAATTACAACTGTATGTTACTGACAGGGGTCATTGGTTATGCTTGCATTTCTTCCAATGCATTAAGGTTTTCTAATATCTGTCCTCATGTTCCATCAAATATCTTCAATTTATCATTACTGATATATCTCAACCTCTCCAAAGCAAGCATGTTTACGATATCTCTACCCCACATAGCAAAATTTAAGTAAAGATTCATTTTTCCACATTCTCAAAACTACCCTTTTGGCAATTACCATACCAAATTTAGGCTATTTCTTGAGCTAAATCTTTCATATTTATTAAACATTTCCAAGTTACTAAATATACCAAGAGCAGCTATAGGTGGACATGGTTCAATATTTTTTGAAGGGCTTTAGAATAACATTCAAATATATATTTTTCCAAATTCTTGTAATTTAGGACGCAATCATATTGAGTGGGTTCTGCTGTTTTACACCTGTTACAGAGTGGAGATACCTGGGGAGCTTTTTAAAAACTATATCTATTTATGAACCATTTCATACACAAGCATTAAGTTATACATACGTAATACTACATGCTTAATACTACATCTACCATTTTTTTCCATGTTCATTATTATTTTAATGTATCAAAGTCATTATTATTTTTCCAGGGGTAGATGATTTCTTTGTCTATACCTAATAGTGTTTTAAAAGAAGTTACATTTCAATTGATACAAACAACTTAAACAGCTTCATTTTAATCTTTTATATACAGCTGAAGTCAGAATTATTAGCCCCCTGTTTATTTTTCCCCCCCAATTTCTGTTTAATAAAGAAGATTTTTTTCAACACATTTCGAAACATAATAGTTTTAATAACTCATTTCTAATTACTGATTTATTTTATCTTTGCCATGATGACAGTAAATAATAAATAAATAATATTGACCTTAAAATGATGTTTAAAAAATTAAAAAAATCTTTTATTCTAGCCAAAATAAAACAAATACGACTTTCTCCAGAAGAAAAAATATTATCAGACATACTGTAAAAATTTCCTTGCTCTGTTAAACATAATTTGGGAAATAATTAAAAAAGAAAAAAGAAATTTAAAGGGGGGCGAATAATTCTGACTTCAACTATGTATGTCTAAAATTAACACATCAGTTTTTTTTTGTTACTATCATACGCTTGCTATAGTTTTACGAGATTAGAAAGAATGTTCATTAAGGAATTTATTTGACTCAAAAAGGGCAGTTAAACATCAAAATTAATTTTCTCAATTTTGTTAATACAATTTACTATCATATATAATCATATAATATATCCATGTCATTCAAAGCTGAATTTATACCATCATCCTGTCAGTTTAAGGCATCCTTGTAAAACAGAAATCTAAAATTCCCTCCAGATGGTTTATAACACTTCACCTGATTAAAGCAGGCTCTGTTTCAGTATGAGGGTGTTCAGATTTGGGCTTCTTGCACACTGGACAGGCGGCCTGTGCATCCAGCGGAACCGCAAACAATCGACTGTTTACTCTGTAGCAGAAAGTGCCTGACAAGCAAAACCCAAATTTCAAATCAACACTTCAATTTCTGGTAGCTTAGTGACATTAAAAACCAGCGCTAAAGCGGTTCAGCACAAACACAAATCAGCAGATCTCTTACACTGATGCGAATCTGCAGGCGGACGCACCTCTTCACTATCAAGAGTTGAAGACGCAAGGTCAGCAACAGATGGAAGTCTGTGAAAGAAAAAAAGGTCAAGACATTTTCATCATTTTGTTGACACTTGTGATATCTCAGCAGCTACTGTGCTTGTTCAGATAGTATGATTCATGTAGTACGAATGTATGTTCTGCAAAGCTTAAAAGTTACAAATGTACAAAAATGAAAGGTCTCGTCTCCTAAAATAAAGACCAGTTTCAGTCTTACTTTCAGCAAAAAGTACTTACGTTCATAAACTGCCCGCAAATGTCTACTTTGACCATTAAACACTGTGTCTGAGAGATAAAAAATGTGGTTTGTGTTGTCAATGTGTCGAGAAGACGCTGTTTTATAAGCAAATCCACTTAAAATGGACAAGGACTCAAGCTCAAATGAGAGTCACTGTGTGTGCTGTAGAAGATCTAGAGCTGAATTTAAAAATATTAGTTTCATTTTTGACACATATTGTTAGAGCTGGACCAATCACAACAGAATCGGACATGTGACCAATTAGAGTAGAGCGGGCTTTTAGTAGGGGGAGGAGTTTGAGGTAACTTTAAACCAACCATTTAAATAATCGAGAGAAATGAGTGGATGCTGCAATTTACATAATAAAAAAGTGCTGTGCAAAGATTAATTATATTCCAAAAAAAATTGTTTTGACAAGATATACACTACCGGTCAAAAGTTTGAGGTCAGTAGGATTTTTAAATGTTTTAAAATAAGCTCACCAAGGCTACATTTATTTAATCAAAAATACAGTACACACTGTAAAATTGTGAAATGTTATTGCACTACAAAATAACTGTTCAAAGTAATTCATTGTTTAATTTAATAGTTTATTCCAGTGATTTTAAAGATGAATTTTCAGCTTTATTAATGCTTTATTAATTATTCAGAGTCACATGATCCTTCAGAAATCTCTATAATATTAATTAGTATTGTTATTATTATTCACAGTTTAATTATTAATGGTAATAGTAATAAGATCAATAATGACTGAAGTAAAAATTTCATTTGAAACTACATACAATAAGTGAAAAACAAATATTTAATTAAAAAGTATTTAACATTGTAACATGTTTTTACATTTAATAAATGCTGCCTTGATTAACAGAATAATTTTAATTTAAATGAATAATTACAATTAATAATAATAAAAAAAATTAAATAAACTGACCCCAAACTTTTGACTGGTGGTGTATGGTGTTTTAAACACATTTATTATTTATAAATAACACACACACATACATAAAAACTAAATTATAAACAACTTAATGTTTTTGCATATATTTTTAATTTATTATCAGAATTATTAGCCCCCCTTTGATTTTTTTTTTCTTCTGAAATTTCCCAAATGATTGGAAAATGAGATTTTCACAGTATGTCTGATAATATTTTTTTTCTTCTGGAGAAAGTCTTATTTGTTTTATTTTGGCTAGAATGAAAGCTGTTTTGAATTTTTTAAACACCATTTTAAGGTCAATATTATTAGCCCCCTTAAGCTATTTTTTTCAATAGTCTACAGAACAAACCATCATTATACAATAAATTGCCCAATTACCCTAACCTGCCTAGTTAACCTAATTAACCTAGTTAAGCCTTTAAATGTCACTTTAAGCTGTATAGAAGTGTCTTGAAAAATAACTAGTCAAATATTATTTACTGTCATCATGACAAAGATAAAATGAATCAGTTATTAGAGATGAGTTATTAAAACTTGTTTAGAAATGTGTTGAAGAAATCTTCTTTAGGTTAAACAGTGGGGGGAAAATAAACAAGGGGGCTCATAATTAAGGAGGTCTAATAAATCTGACTTCAACTGTATATATATTATATCCAGGGTTCATACACCTTTTTATTACTAAAATTTCATTTTCATTTTATTACTTTCAAATTTCAGGACGTTCAAGTAAATTTTCATGACCTAATGTTTCATGTAAAGTCTATGTATACTTGGTAAGGAAAACAATGCATATTCAAATTTATTTCAGCATATTGTTACGCCTGTGCGAATTGGTGGGTTGTAAGCCCTCAACATTTGGGGTCGTAAAACACGCAACAATCTATTTAGTTTAAATTTATTTGTATTTCTATGTAAAATTGATTTAGATAATGCTTACACCACACTATTTATGTGAGAGCTTGTTTTTGGCCAAAGACAGAAAAGATGTAAGGATGACTAACCCATATTCAAGTATACTGATAATTTATTCAACTAATTTCCATGGCTTTTACAAAACTTTGTGGGTTTTTCTGTTTTTCCAAAACTTTTCCAGGCCTGGAAAATGCCATTTCAAAAATGTGTAAAATTCAAAAATACACGTGTGCATTTACATACAAAATCCATCGCCCTCCTCGACTTTTATTTTCAAAAAAAATTTAACAAATGATGCTTAACAGAGCAAGGAATTTTTCACAGTATTTCTGATTTTTTTTCTTCTGGAGAAAGTCCTATTTGTTTAATTTCAGCAAGGAAAAAAGCAGTTTTTATTTATTTTTTTAATCAATTAAAGGTCAATATTATTTGCCCCCTTAAGCAATACATTATTGATTGTCAACAGAACAAACCATCGTTATACAACGACTTGCCTAATTACCCTAACAAGCCTTTAATTGTCACTTTAAGCTGAATACTAGTATCCTGAAATAATCTAGTCAAATATTATGTGCTGTCATCATTTACAAAGATAAAATAAATCTGTTAATAGAAATGAGTTATTAAATCTATTATGTTTAGAAATGTGTTGAAAAAATCTTCTTTCTGCTAAACTTAAATTGGGAAAAAATACAGGGGGCTAATAATTAAGGAGACTTAATATTTTTATATATAAAAAAAACTTTGGATGGGTGTAAAACTATCGCAGCAGACCTATAAAACAAAATTATCACCTGAAGCACCAACAATCAAAGTATCACTGTGATTCTACAATGATTAAAGGGGTTTAGACATCAAATAGAAGAGTAACCATCATTGGTTTACACAAGAGACCACCATCAGGTTTCATTTTGTTACAAATGACACAATCTGAAGACCTATATTAGGAAACGCACCCTGATAATAAGCTGTTGATGCACTCGTTTCTGTTAACCTGACGGAAGCTGCGGAGATCACTGAAAAACTGCTCAGAACGATCAGCCAGAGAGCTCTCAGCATCCAGAAGGCCTGAAACAAAAACACACTGTAACATCTGTGCATGGAAAACATCATGTAAAATCTAGAGTTAATCATTAATACAGCATTTAAATAACTGACCTGCTATCCAGTCATAGCCCAGTAAAGGCTGCATGCGTCTATCTGATGTAGTCTCCATCTGTAGTCCAGCAGTCGAGGCGCTGTCAGCTTCTCTCTTCAGTCCCGAAAAAAAGAAGAAGAAAAAACAACAACACAATAATACACATCTGATACTCTTGAAATGAAAAGTCTCTGGCTAAACGGTAACAGGTGGGGATTTCTTTCTACGCTAGGTGCTTTTTTCATATTTTCGTGTTCATTGGAAATCATTGTAAGCCATCAGATCTCCTCTATTAGATTAAATAACCTTTCTTTCTCAAGCCACTGCAAACAGGTTTAGTGATTCTATCTAGCAAAAACAACTATAGGCATTGCAAATGAGCAGACCAAACCTAACACGCAACATCAGGTTTATTTAATCTCACGGAAGAGATATGAACAGTATAGAATCACTGCCATCATTGAAAATCTCTTTAAATAAATACAAAAATAATTCAATCCTCCCTCCCTATCCCAAGCCATTTTTTTTATCAGTATCAATATATATGTATACTGGAAGTAGCATTTATTGTGTGTATTGCCTCTTGGGTGTTCAGTCTAATATATTCTTCCTCTATAAGTCGCTTTGGCAAAATCATCTGCTAAATGGTGTTAAATGAAGTGCGGGATTATAAATTGAAGAAACTGTTAAAGATCTGCTGGTCCTATATCTTGATATAACATTACATGAATATGAATGTGAACTACATTGTACTGGGCATTTATTGAGAACATGATGGCACTGATTAGAAATCGTTTCCAGTAGTTTCCAGTGTGGGGGTTATGCCAGTCTCTGATCTTCCTACTGAGAGTCAGACTGTGTTAGAATGTTCACAATCACATTATATTGGTGACGATTAGGCCCACACGGAATCTGCGTGCGCAGAATTCCGCAGATTTTAAGCCCATCATTAATACTGTTTGTTTACTTGAATAAATGTGTGTAAATCTATATTTATTCAGTTTTAAATTAATTGCAGTAATATTATTGACTAATAAGAAAATGTTCATCTGATTTATGTACAATGCAGTTGGTAAAGTAATATTTTCTGTCTTTTAGTAGAGATATTATATGAGAGACTTGCTTTGTTTACCAAAAAGTTAACCAAACTTTGTTTACCAATATGTCACTGTCTGCTGTGAGATCTGCAGATTTGGGCAGCATTAGTCTCACAGTTCGGCATTGTCCTGTCCAGCGACTGTTCCCCGTGTCCTGCAGGAGTGTACCATAGGCGGTCGCTTCTGAACTTTGACTGTGTGTGAGTTTATGTAGGTCCAGTGTGCGGTTTTCAAAATCTGCAGGAAGCTGTTCATCTAAAGACAAAAAGCAAATTCATCAGTAATATGCATATTTACCATGATTTACAGTAGACAGAAGGCTATACCAAAATGATCTTGTCGGACACATTTAACATAAGAATCATTTGATTAATTAAGTGCTAGCCCAAAGTACATTAAAATAGTCATTTGAAATCTTTATTCTGAAGGATTCGAATTTCTGCTTTCCAATCCGTCTCATCATGAACCAACGTTTATCCTTTTCTCATCATCTTGTTTCTCATAATTTTTATTAAATATAATTATTTGATCATTTGAATGAGTATTTAACTTTGAATTGATTTTAATTAATGAATAAGTTAACACATTGCTTAATATAAGATTGTTCAGTGCATTTGCCTGTCTCTTTATAACTATTTTCAGAAGCCACCAAACTAGGTCAGAGGTCACGGAGACCTTGAGTGGAACTGATGGCTGAGGACTGGAATCAACTGTTTCTATTGTTATTTCTGGTAGTTATTACTATCTAAAATGTCTAAAGTGATTTTGCTATTTTTTCGGTTAAATCTTTTAAAGTGATTCTACTTTTACTCAAGATAGACTTTGTATAGTAAGAATATAACTGCCTGAATGTAGATTATAACTGTTTTTAACCAGTTTTGATAAGAACGACTGAGAGTACACTCAGCCTTGGATAAGAAACAGATTATACTTTAAGTGTGTGTGTTCTATTTGATTGTTGATCCATTTCACAGGTCTGGAGTCAGCTCTAATCAGTCTAAGGAATGTCTGACATTTATGCTTAAGATATTGTTCAGAATATACGCACAAACCCCACGTGGAAATTTTCCAAGTCTATCTGTGTTTTAACCAATCAGGTTAGAACACCTGTATGTATGACGCAGTTAATGACATTATGTGAGAGTATAACTGTTATTGATTGGTGATTGTAAGCAGAGCGGCCTAGGAACTCATTGCGAGTGTTGAAGCTGGCTTCTGTTGATGTAACTGCAAACTATCTTCTTCAGTAAACTTGATTTATTTATTTAAAAATCTGACTCCGGCTCTTCTTCATCTACCAGACTGGTCATTCTTTGGGTCAATCTTTAAACTATCCCTACAATGCTTAAAAAGGTTTGTTCCTTTAATCATTTAATACTGCCCATAGAAGAACATGGTACGTATTTAATGTTGTTTTATTTATACATAAATGTAGATCATTTCAATGTGGTCATGTCATTTACTCTTGAACATTTCCTGCTTGTTATCAAAGTACTTTATAACTGTAACCAGAGGCAATTCAATCATAAGATCATGTTAAAACAGCTGTAATAACATTATTTATTGTTAACATGTGGGGTTGTTTGGATTCTTGCAATTTAGATAAATTAAAAATGTAAAACAGGAAATATGTTGGGACCATTGTTTTTGTTTGCATCCTTCAAAATGGTCTATTTATGATTGTTACAAGTAAAAATCTTGTCTTTGTTCACGATTGTTCAAGTAAAAACTTAACTTATTTCCATATATTCTCACAAGTTATTTGAAACATTAAAATCATGCACTTTACATTGATTTAATATGACTTCTATGCATGTAATTTAACATTTGTATTTGATGGAGTCATTAAATTGGGAACAACTATTTAAGTTATAAGTGTATACAGCTGTGCAAAAAATAAGAGACTCTATTAAAAATGATCTGGATGTACTGGATTTAGATATGTGCTTAGATACATTTTAATTAAAGAACCTCAAAAATTTCAACTGATGATATTTCTTCCCAATTTTAAATGCAACTGTTGTCATGTAGAGCAGAAAATGTAAAATATAGAAACGTCCCCAGACATTAATTCAATTATTTTCCTTCGGCTTAGTCCCTTTATTTATCAGGGGTTGCCACAGTGGAATGAACCGCCAACTTATCCAGCATATGTTTTACACAGCAGATGCCCTTCCAGCTGGGAAACACTCATACACTCTCAAATAATACACTACGGCTAATTTAGTTTATAAAATTCACCTATAACACATGCCTTTGGACTGTGGGGGGGAACTGGAGCACCCGGAGAGAACCCACACCAACATGGGGAAAACATGCAAACTCCACACAGAAATGCCAACTAGCCCAGCCGGGACTTAAACCAGCGACCTTCTTGGTGTAAGACGACATTCAGACAACATGGTGACTCAGTGGTTAGCACTGTCCCCCCACAGCAAGAAGGTCGCTGGTTCAAGCTAGGCCAGGTGGCATTTCTGCATGGAGTTTGCATGTTCTCCCCAAGTTGGTGCGAGTTTCGTCCGGGTGCTCTACAGTCCTCCACAGTCCAAACACATGCTCTTTAGGTGAACTGAATAAACCAAGTTGGCCATATAGTGTATGAGTGTGAATAAGTGTGTGTGGGTTTTTTCCAGTACTGGGTTGCAGCTGGAAGGGCATTCTCTGTGTAAAACATATGTTGGACAAGTTGGCGGTTCGTTCCGCTGTGGCGAAGTCGTGTTTTTTATGTTCAGAAGAGTAAATAAATCAACATTTAGTGGACTTCATTTTGAAAATGAATGAAAAATGATAAATAAACACTAAATGACAATTCTTTTATTTGAAATTTGGAAGAAATGTTATCAGAATAAAACAAAAAAGTAGTAAATCTGTAGAAACAGAGTATTTTAAGTCCCTTAATATATTCATAGCTGTAAATAGGCAAATTGTAAAATTACAATACAGTAGCAACAATAGTTAATATTGTATAAGATAACAATATTACAAATAACAATAACTAATTAATTTACATGAATCTAAGTTACGTTAACGTTAACTTACATATCTAAAAAGAGTAACTTACGCAAACAGCAAAAAGTTAAACTATTGCAGATTCCTTTAACGTTACATGATTTAAACTGCGGTCATAAGTAGTAAACAAGACCCTGATATGTATCGAATACATCTTCACCGACACAATAGCTCAACTGAATAACAATTAGATTTTTCTGACCGCATATTTGGATTGTTTTCCTCGCTGTAGAAGCTGAAGCTCGCGGCGGCTGCTCTCCGTTTTTCTCTTTTAAGGGCGCTCGATTTAAGGTAAATCCTTCGCAGACAGAGCTCAGATTTCTGTCCACCTCCTGAGAGTCGGAGATGATCATTTGATGCAGTTTCTCGCTTTGTTTCTTGAGTTTTTCCAACAAATCTCTGTTCTTCTTTCGCAAAGCGTCGAGCTCCTCGAGCGCCGCCATTGCGTCGCCATAGCAACCAGTTAAAAGCTAAGTTCGCGATTCATTATTGGCGGGTCAAACTAAATGGCATACGGTACATGTACGTATCTGGGGGATAAACGTAACATTATTAAACGATGTTGCGGTAAATGTGGTGAAATAAGAGGTATTAGCAGATCATAAACTTCCGTCAACACATACAACGGTTGAACTCAAACAATGCGCAGTCCACTGTGATTGGCTCTGGCCATTTCCCATAATGCATCTGTGTGGTCACTTGGCTTGTTTAAAGGGACACACATCTATCTATCTATCTATCTATCTATCTATCTATCTATCTATCTATCTATCTATCTATCTATCTATCTATCTATCTATCTATCTATCTATCTATCTATCTATCTATCTATCTATCTATCTATCTATCTATCTATCTGCCTGTCTGTCTGTCTGTCTGTCTGTCTAAAACATTTACATTTATTTTCTATAGCTATTGTTATAGAATACATTTATTTAAAAAATGAACACCCACCATTTTTATTTATCATAAAAAATAGTTTACTTGTAGAGCCTATTGCTTCTTTATTATAGATTACAAATTATATTATTAGACATGTACACTCACCGGCCAGTTTATTAGGTACACCTTCCTGGGTTAGACCCGTTTTGCCTTCAGATCTGCCTTAATACTTCCTGGCATAAATTTTGGTCCATATTGACATGATAGCATCATGCAGTTGCTGCTGATTTGTCGGCTGCACATCCATGATGCGAATCTCACGTTGCACCACATCACAAAGGTACTCTATTGGATTGAATTCTGGTGACTGTGGAGGCCATTTAAGTACAGTGAACTCATTGTCATGTTATAGAATCCAGTCTTAGATGATTCACGCTCATGGAAGTAGCCATCAGAAGATGGGTATACTGTGGTCATAAAGGGATGGACATGGTCAGCAACAATACTCAAGTAAGCTGTGGTGTGGACACGATGCTTAATTTGTACTAATGAGCCCAAAATGTGCCAAGAAAATATCCTCCACACCATTAAACCAACATCAGCCTGAACCACTGATCCAATGCAGGATAGATTCATGCTTTCACCATCGAAATTTCCCAGCAGAAATAGAGAATCATCAGACCAGGCGACTTTTCTTCAATCTTCTATTGTCCAATTTTGGTGAGCCTGTGAGAATTGTAGCCTCAGTTTTCTGTTTTTAGCTGACAGGAGTGGCGCCCGGTGTGGTCTTCTGCTGCTGTAGCCCATCTGCCACAAGGTTGGAAGTGTTTCAGAGAGTTGTGCATTCAGAGATGCTTTTTTGCAGACCTCGGTTGTAACGAGTGGTTATTTGAGTTACTGTTGCCTTTCTATCAGCTGGAACCAGCCTGGCCATTCTCCTCTGGCATCGACAAGGCATTTGTGCAACAGAACTGCCTCACTGGATATTTTCTCTTTTTTCGGACCATTCTCTGTAAACTCTAGAGATGGTTGTGCGTAAAATTCCCAGGAGATCAACAGTTTCTGAAATACTCAGACCAGCTCTTCTGGCACCAACAACCATGCCATGTTCAAAGTCACCTGAATCCCCTTTCTTCCCCATTCTGATGCTCGATTTGAACTGCAGCAGATCATCTTGACCATGTCTACATGCCTAAATGCATTGAGTTGCTGCCACGTGATTGGCTGTTTAGAATATTGCATTAACAAGCAGTTGGACAGGTGTACCTAATAAAGTGGCCGGTGAGAGTATATATATATATATATATATATATATATATATATATATATATATATATATATATATATATATATATATATATATACTCTATATATACTGTGTGTGGGTGTGTGTGTGTAATTAAAACATTACAATTGTGTTGTCTCAAAAACGAATAGATATATTAATTAGTCTTTGATATTAATTGTTTTTTTTAGGCTTTTTGTTTTTAATGTAATTTATATTGCTAATGCAAAACCAATTCCAAAATATAGAATTCACAGGTGATTTACTAATTATTTTCATAGAGGTAGTATATCTTCACAACCTTTTTATTTAAACAAAAATATTTTAAGGACCACATCAATGCTTTTTGAGTGTAAAAAAAACATTTTTTTTTCCAGATTCATTTTTACTTTTTCTTTATACCAAAATCTAAAAGAAAACAGCGAAGCCGAAACAAAACGCAGCGTACAGCCTATAATTCTGTTTACAATAACACCTCAGTAACCCTCTTAAATTACTCCACTCTTATTTTGTAAGTGTGTGCATTGATTGCATGTGTTTTGATGTGTTCAGTCTGTCTCAGTCAGTGCTGTCCAGACGAAATGTCAGTAATCAGAGCTCAGCATGTGAGGACAGTAATGATACGGACGCCGTCCTGCAGTGCAGCACATCATCATCATCTCTCCATATTCAGAGCACGTCTCTAATGTGTCCAGGCAAGTGCACTGTCATTAGACTGACCACTGCACTGTTGTGCTGCATCCATAGACTGTGGTTGCATCCCATTAACAATAAACGCTGCTGGTCATGGAGTCAGGTCACCCCTAACCGTCCCTATAATTTCCCTCTGCACAGTTTGTGCTGTGCACAATTAATGCATGCTGCTTGAATTCTTTATAGCTCATTAATGAGGAGTCATTCATCACAGCTACAGGAGAGGAAAAACAAACATGTGGATAACAACCCTGCTGAAAAATCCAGCTTAAACCAGCCTAGGCTGGTTGGCTGGTTGACCAGGCTGGTTTTAGAGGGGTTTTGGCCATTTCCAGCATGGTCTTAGCTGGTCATTCTGGAAAATGACCAGCTAAATCCAGCTTGACCAGCCTGGTTTAAGCTGGACATAGCTGGTTTTGGCTGGACTCCCAGCCTGGCTAGGCTGGTCAAGCTGGTTTTAGCTGGTCATCCCCCAGCCTGACCAGCTAAGACGAGGCTGGAAATGGTTGGAAACCAGTCTGGAAATGGCCAAAACCCCTCTAAAACCAGGCTGGTCGACCAGCTAAAACCAGCCAACCAGCCTAGGCTGGTTTAAGCTGGATTTTTCTGTAGGGAAGATGTAAATAGTGGAATGCTATAAAATAGGTTGCATTGGAGCATCTGCATGGCTTATACACATTATCAGTTACTAGGTTTCTCTTAAATGTTAGAGAATTGTGTTCAGGTTAAAATAAAGAGTTAAAAAACAAACATTGTAGGAATTACTGCTATGGTTGTGCATTATATTATCCAGCAGATGGCAGTGTTTGTCCGATTTAAATTACGGCTGCGTGCTAATTGCTAAAGTGCTAATAGCGTTTTTTTGCTATATTTTATTTTCTGCTATTGTACATTGAACATTGAAATTAATGTTTTGTATATGTTGTTTCCTAATAACGTTACCAAATCAGCAAATGTCAGGATAATTTCTATACTCAAATGACAGTCTGATAGAATGTGTTCACAATTCATAGGTGGCATTAAATATAGAATAACTTTAAGGCAAGTAGTCTACACCTATATTTATTGATAATAAGCTATGTGATGTTTTCAATATAATACGTTGATAAGATATGGTGAGGGAGAAAAGACAGGGTTTAGCCTTTCATCTGTCTTAATAGTCCTTTCTATTATTCCATAATAGCCTTCATTTGACAGCCTACCATCCATTACGAAAATTAACCATCGTTTTTTATAGTGGAAAAAAAGTAGTAAACATGTTTTTGTCACACTGACTTTCTTTGTACAGACATAGTTTTACTACAATGGTAGCAAAACTGTGATCATATCACAGAGATGCCCAAACCCGCCATCCCATCAGAGCAAAGGGGGAGAATTTTGTCAATGCCTTTAATGCCTTTAATCTACATTGCCATTGAAAATTTAATTTAACATTTCATTTGCTTGGTTTATTTTAAGCTACAAAATTAGGTGAAATGTTTCAATATGTTGTATTTTTTATGAACATCTTGTGGAAAAAAACACAAACAAATCCAGGCAAAGGCAGGTGCAGCTTAGTGTATTTTGCATTAAAATTAATTGTGTTATAATCTGAATTCTTATGTTTTTATTATAATAAGTTACTTATAAGTGTAAAAAATGCATTACTTAAAGATTAAAATCTTGTTTTCAATTAATTTAAAAATAAAGGAGGACATTATTCATGGCAGCTTTGTTATACAGCTTGATATATTTACCTTCGACCCATGGCTCTCAATCAACTTTGGTATTTGGCCCTTCATAACAAAAAGTTTGGGCACCCCTGGTGTGTACAAATGGAAGTCAATTTTAGTAACTTATGATGAATGAGTGCTGATTTTCTGTCTAAAACATTTATGGTTTGAGAAACCGAAATAATTCCATGAGCAAACTGTTCGAATGAATCAAATGTGATTTTGAACCATTTTAAAACCCTTTGATTAGCTGTATATGGTTTAAAAGAGGGATTCATTTGTGAATGAACAGTCTGAAGAGCTGATAGTGTGGGTTTCCTTCGGGTATGATTTGCCCGACAGTCCAAAGATATGTGCTATAGGTGAATTGGATGAGCTAAATTGGCTGTAGCGTATAAGTGTGTGTGAATAAGTGTGTATGGGTTTTTCCCAGTACTGCGCTGCTGCTGGAAGGACATCAGCTGCATAAAAAAACATGCTTGGTGGCTCGTTCTGCTGTGGTGACCCCTGAGGGACTAAGCTGAAGGAAGATGAATGAATGATATTCTGAGTTTATGTTTCCAGTTTGGCGACGCAGTGGCATAGTAGGTAGTGCTGTCGCCTCACAGCAAGAAGGTTGCTGGTTCAAGCTTCGTCAGTTGGCATTTCTGTGTGAAGTTTGCAAGTTCTCCCTGCGTTTGCATGGGTGTCCTCTGGTTTCCCCCACAGTCCAAAGACATGTGGTACAGGTGAATTGGGTAGGCTAAATTGTCAGTGAGTGTGAATGAGTGTGTATGGATGTTTCCCAGAGATGGGCTGCAGCTAGAAGGGCATCTGCTGCGTGCTGGAAAAGTTGGCGGTTCATTCCGCTGTGGCGAACCCGGATTAATAAAGGGACTAAGGCAAAAAGAAAATGAATGAATGAATGTTTCCAGTTTGAGCATTTTTAAAGATCAGAACCACGACATTATTTCTCAAAACTGGTAGTATAAGCAACTCTGCCTCTATTCTGTGCTGCTACAGCGGTATCTGTTGTAGATCACTTGCTGGAGTATTTACAAAATCCTTAGGATTAACATCAGAACTTGTCATTCTGAAAAAACCCTGATAAACAGTGGAGTCGAGCTGATAAAGTCAGCAGAGGTGTTTTGCTGGAGAACAGGTATCCTGATATTGAATAAGCTGATAAAAAGAGCCCTTTTGGGTCGATTGTTTCTGCAATGTGCCAGATAGAAGGTGGATGTTATTAAGATAAGACGGATTAGCCGAATAAGTCTCCAGCTGAATATAACATTCATGGGTGACAAGCTCAGGGCTACAAGGTCCAACGGTTCACTTTCTGAAGCGCTGCTTTGACCATTATCAAAAATCAGTGTAAAACAGCAGTGAAGAGGCTGTAATGAGGCTAAAGACAAATCCAACGCATGCTTTTTCTGGAGAGGGTCAACCTCGACACAAGGGAATTCGTGCACTTCCTCGCATCGCCTTGGTAACATGGGCAGTAATAACAGGTTAGCAGGCGCCTAAAGTACAGCATAATTATTTTGTTGTGCATGTGATTAACAGTGCTACCGCAAGGCACTTTTGGGAAGTGCAGCTTAGTGGTTAGGATCTTGGCTAATAACCCGAGTGTTTTGGGTTTAGACCCTGATTTCTTGAGAGAAGCACTTTGTTCTAGTGGGAGAATTGGAGTTACTTTGGTTAAAAAGCATGCAAAATGGCAAAACACTTCTCAGGAAAATAATCTGAAAATAGGTCAATGTTTCGTTCGGTAGCTTCACATATTTTATACGATCAAACTTTTGCTGCTTGTTCAAACTACTTACTTAAAATGAATTCAAACAACATGATTTTTAAGTTTTTTGAGCGGACAGCTTAATTGTTTTACGTTTAATCCACTTAAATTAGTAAAAACGATTAAGCTGTGATTAATATAATTGTGTGGATGGAACCCTGCATTGTTAACAGTGTAGTCTGATAACTATTTGTCTTGAAGATTTACAAAATTTTTACACTCATCGGTCACTTTATTAGGTACATCTGTCCAACTACTTGTTAACACAAATTTCTAATCAGCCAATCACATGGCAGCAACTCAATGCATTTAGGCATATAGAAATGTTTAAGACAGCCTGCTGCAGTTCAAACCGAGCATCAGAATGGGGAAGAAAGAGGATTTAGGTGACTTTGAATGTGGCATGGTTGTTGGTGCCAGACGGGCTGGTCTGAGAATTTCAGAAACTGCTGATCTACTGGGATTTTCATGCACAAACATCTCTAGGGTTTACAGAGAATGGTCTGAAAAGAGACAGTATCCAGTTAGCGGCAGTTCTGTGGGTGCAAATGCCTTGTTGATGTCAGAGGTCAGAGGAGAATGGCCAGACTGGTTCCAGCTGATAGAAAGGCAACAGTAACTCAAATAAGCACTTGTTACAACCGAGGTCTGCAGAAGAGCATCTCTGAACACACAAAGAGTCCAACCTTGAGACGGACTGGCTACAGCAGCAGAAGATCACACCAGGTGCCACTCCTGTCAGCTAAGAACAGGAAACTGAGGCTGCAGTTCACACAGGCTCACCAAAATTGGTGAGATAAACTATAGAAGATTGAAGAAAAGTCGCCTGGTCTGATGAGTCTCGATTTCTGCTGTGAGATTTGGATGGTAGGATCAGAATTTGATGTCAAGAACATAAAAGCATCGATCTATCCTGCCTTGTATCAACAGTTCAGGCTGCTGGTGGGGGTGTAATGGTGTGGGGGAGATTGTCTTGGCACATTTTGGGATCATTAGTACCAATTGAGCATCGTGTCAACGCCACAGCCTTCCTGAGTATTGTTGCTGACCATGTCCATCCCTTTATGACCGCATTATACCCATCTTCTGATGGCTACGTCTAGCAAGATAATGCACCTTGTCATAAAGCGAAAATCATCTCAGACTGGTTTCTTGAACATGACAATGAGTTCACTGTACTCAAATGGCCTCAACAGTCACCAGACCTCAAACCAATAGAGCACCTTTGGGATGTGGTGAAACGAAAGATTCGCATCATGGATGTGCAGCCGACAAATCTGCAGCAACTGCGTGATGCTGTCATGTCAAAATGGAGCAAAATCTCTGAGGAATATTTCCAGCACCTTGTTGAATCCATGCCACGAAGGATTAAGGCAGTTCCAACCCAGTGTCCAACCCGGTACTAGTAAGGTAATAAATTGGCCGTTAAGTGTATAGCACATTATTTTGATTGTCTTCACACTTTAAAAGTTATTTTCTTTACAGTCTTTTTGTCTTGTTTCCTGTCCTAAATATCTAACTATTGTTAAAGCACAATACCATTTTTGGGAGATTAAAATCACATAAGAAGAACAGACGCATGTCACTTCATAACTATAGCGGCCGTTTTTCGACTTAACTAAATTTATTTTTTGATGGCTTGGTCATACTGTTTGGAGGGCCAGAACAAATTGCCTCGGGGGCCGGGTCCGGCCTGCAGGCTGCCAGTTGAATAGCCCTGCTCTAGCCTATATATAATGTTGAATATAATGCAAGAAGGAATCTGATAATGACAAATGTCTGATTTTACGAGTGAAAACAAATGGTCTAATAATGTTGTCATCAAGAGATGACAAGCACATGTCTTAAACATAATAAATCAACTTTATGATTATGAATAGTTATATTCTGATGTCATCATTTTACTGTGAATTAACAAACAGGACATATTAAAAGTCTGTTCAAGTCCACCAAAATGACTATACAAAATTACACATTACACATAGGCCTAATATTATTAATGTTGTTTTAACACATGTTTGAGAATTAACAATAATAAAAGGATAATCATATTAACCTTTATCTTACATTTACACAATCGTGAGAAAATCCTGATCTTGATTTTAAGCAATAAAAAAATAAATATATCGTGATTCACATTTTTGCCAGAATCGTGCAGCCCTACTCAGTAACATTACAGATGACATGTAGCCAGACATACCTCTGGGTACATACTTTAAAGTCTCCAGAAATGCAGACATGGGTACGTATCCACAATGAGCCTGTGTTGCAGAAGTTGATGTTATATTGACTTCCATGATAGGAAAAAATGCTGGAATTTAACAACATTCTTTTTTGTTCTTGAGAAGAAAAGATCTCATACAGGTTTTGTAAAAAGTGAAACGATTTGGTTGAACTGTCTCTTTAAAACCAAAATAAACTTTGGATTGAGTAAAAAATGTAACCTTGGTTTCCTTCTGGAATTAAGTTGCTCCTTGCTTCAAGCAGAAACTCACTTGATTATTTTTGAAGAAAACAAGACTTAATATCTTAAGCCGTTTTGCATCAGCATCTTGCATAACACTAGTTAAGAAAATATTTCTTTTGCAGTGTATGACCGGAGGGGAAGAAATAAGAGGGGGGTTGATGATGTCAGACAAAAGATATGTCAAGTTCGTATCTTTTTGATCGCATTTTATTTCCCAATCCGACCAACAACAGTATGAATTTCTAAGTAAACAGGGTCAATACTGACCGAATTCACAATATTTTTGTTAGCTCAGCTTACACAGCTTAACCCACAAGATTAGATTTAAAACCCTGGCGAGTTTAATTCGATATTATTCAAGAGCTAATTGGCCGAACACAAAGTTATGTTCTGATTACAGGTTGTACCGAGACTGATGGCCTCTTGCCGTCTCCTTGTTTTGCACCCTCTGTTCCTGGTCTGATGTGCTGAATTGGAGCAGTAAATCTCCTGAAGGGAACGGAGCAGTCGATCAGGACTGTGTGATTGCAGGGCAGGTCACCACACCATGACCAGAACACATCAATCTGCCCACTGCTGCTCGCACAAAAGACGGACGTCTCCAGCATTCGTGTCCATCACCTCCAGCATGCAAATCCTTATCTATAACTCAAGTCATCACAGTAAGTTACATTGATTTGTTATGCTAATTTGACAGTGTTGTGCATATATTTGTGTAACTCACATGGAAATGCATTCTGATTATCTGAAGCTTTGATTATTTTGACATCAATTTAAAGGGATTTCTGCATTATCGTATAAATTAATTTATCTCCATAATAAAATGTACATTATTTAAGCGCATGCAAAGAATAATAGCATACATTAAAGCATATCATCGGTGTCATGTTCACCAGCGAACAACCACCAGATGTCGCTGGTAAACATTCACACACAAACATTCACACTCATTGAACTACATATCTGCCATGTTATTGACTACAACACCCAGTCATGCCACACACACACACACAACCGGTTCCAGATCAACACTGATTGCACTCTCACAGCTGAAGCCACTTACACAATTATTGTTTGGACTATTTATACCCCTTTTGTTCCACACACATGTTGCCGAGTCTTGTTTACTGTTTGGTGACATTACAACGCGTTATCCTGGTCTTGTTTTCCCGTGTTTTGGTTCTTAGCCCTGTTTATCCTTGTCATCCTGTTTAGCCGCCTGCCTTACGACCTATTGCCTGTTTATTGACTTCGACTCTGGATTTGCCCAAACATACCTGTTCATTCCTGTATTGACCACTGCTTGCCTGACTAAAGAATAAACCTGCATATTGGATCCTACCTTCTGTTGTGGTGTCACTCCCCGGCGTTACAGAAGACTCGGCCACACAATGGATTCAGCGGGTATCAAGATCATGTGTCTGCGTCAGGAAGCCCGGTCTATAGAGGAATACGTGGAGGACTTCATCCAGGTAGCCCATTTAACATCTTTGGATGATTTATGCCTGATGATATTTTTTCGTGGTGGTCTAGCTGAGCCCCTTTATTCATGTATGCCACTACATGAGCCCCACTGGACAATAAGGCATTACGTAGATTTGGCACTACAAATGAGTGGGTCCCCCTTCACTGTAGGAGAGGTGGAGGACACCCCTAAATATTTTTTGGGGGGGGGCAAAGGACAGCAAGACCCGCTGGCAACGGGGCTTGCTGCTCATTCCATCACCACACTCCCAGCTCACAAGATGGCCGACTCCAGTCCTCCAGCTCACAAGATGGCCGACTCCAGTCCTCCAGCTCACAAGATGGCCGACTCCAGTCCTCCAGCTCACAAGATGGCCGACTCCAGTCCTCCAGCTCACAAGATGGCCGACTCCAGTCCTCCAGCTCACAAGATGGCAGACTCCAGTCCTCCAGCTCACAAGATGGCCGACTCCAGTCCTCCAGCTCACAATGTGGTCACAACCAGCCCTCCAGCTCACAATGTGGTAAGCGCCAATCTGCCACCTGCTCACAAGATGGTTTCCTGTTCCTTGTCCGTTCCTGCCATAGTTCCTGTTTCAGTTCCTGAAATACCATCACCTGAGCCACCAGAATGGCCACCACCACCTGAGTTACAAGAGCTGATGCCACCACCAGAACTGTTACTGCCAGAGCTGCCACCACCAGAGCTGTTACTGCCAGAGCTGCCACTGCCACCTCCAGAGCTGCCACTGCCAGAGCTGCCACTGCCACCTCCAGAGCTGCCACTGCCACCTCCAGTGCTGCCAGACCCTCCAGTGCTGCCAGACCCTCCAGTGCTGCCAGACCCTCCAGTGCTGCCAGACCCTCCAGTGCTGCCAGACCCTCCAGTGCTGCCAGACCCTCCAGAGCTGCCAGACCCTCCAGAGCTGCCAGACCCTCCAGAGCTGCCAGACCCTCCAGAGCTGCCAGACCCTCCAGAGCTGCCAGACCCTCCAGAGCTGCCAGACCCTCCAGTGCTGCCAAAGCTGCCAGATCCTCCAGAGCTGCCGCCTCCTGAGCTCCCTGAATGGCCGCCGCCTCCTGAGCTCGCTGAATGGCCGCCGCCTGAGCTCGCTGAATGGCCGCCGCCTCCTGAGCTCGCTGAATGGCCGCCGCCGCCTGAGCTCCCTGAATGGCCGCCGCCTGAGCTCCCTGAATGGCCGCCGCCTGAGCTCCCTGAATGGCCGCCGCCGCCTGAGCTCCCTGAATGGCCGCCGCCGCCTGAGCTCCCTGAATGGCCGCCGCCGCCTGAGCTCCCTGAATGGCCGCCGCCGCCTGAGCTCCCTGAATGGCCGCCGCCTGAGCTTCCTGAATGGCCGCCGCCTCCTGAGCTTCCTGAATGGCCGCCGCCTCCTGAGCTTCCTGAATGGCCGCCGCCTCCTGAGCTTCCTGAATGGCCGCCGCCTCCTGAGCTTCCTGAATGGCCGCCGCCTCCTGAGCTTCCTGAATGGCCGCCGCCTCCTGAGCTTCCTGAATGGCCGCCGCCTCCTGAGCTTCCTGAATGGCCGCCGCCTCCTGAGCTCCCTGAATGGTCGCCTCCTAAGCTTCCTCAATGGCCACAGCCTCATGATCCAGGGCCACTGCAGCTCCACGCTCCAGGCCCTCCGCTGTTCCACGCTCAAGGCCCTCCGCTGCTCCACGCTCCAGGCCCTCCGCTGCTCCACGCTCCAGGCCCTCCGCTGCTCCACGCTCCAGGCCCTCCGCTGCTCCACGCTCCAGGCCCTCCGCTGCTCCACGCTCCAGGCCCTCCGCTGCTCCACGCTCCGGGCCCTCCGCTGCTCCACGCTCCGGGCCCTCCGCAGTTCCACGCTCCGGGCCCTCCGCAGCTCCACGCTCCGGGCCCTCCGCAGCTCCACGCTCCAGGCCCTCCGCAGCTCCACGCTCCAGGCCCTCCGCAGCTCCACGCTCCAGGCCCTCCGCAGCTCCACGCTCCAGGCCCTCCGCAGCTCCACGCTCCAGGCCCTCCGCAGCTCCACGCTCCAGGCCCTCCGCAGCTCCACGCTCCAGTCCTGCCCCCGCTGCATGGTCCTGGCCCTCCATCCCTCCCCCAGTTCGGCCTCCGCTCCACCTCCCGCCTGAACAGTATTAGGAGTGTCTGGAAGCCACTCCTTAGAGGGGGGGCTCTGTCATGTTCACCAGCGAACAACCACCAGATGTCGCTGGTAAACATTCACACACAAACATTCACACTCATTGAACTACATATCTGCCATGTTATTGACTACAACACCCAGTCATGCCACACACACACACACAACCGGTTCCAGATCAACACTGATTGCACTCTCACAGCTGAAGCCACTTACACAATTATTGTTTGGACTATTTATACCCCTTTTGTTCCACACACATGTTGCCGAGTCTTGTTTACTGTTTGGTGACATTACAACGCGTTATCCTGGTCTTGTTTTCCCGTGTTTTGGTTCTTAGCCCTGTTTATCCTTGTCATCCTGTTTAGCCGCCTGCCTTACGACCTATTGCCTGTTTATTGACTTCGACTCTGGATTTGCCCAAACATACCTGTTCATTCCTGTATTGACCACTGCTTGCCTGACTAAAGAATAAACCTGCATATTGGATCCTACCTTCTGTTGTGGTGTCACTCCCCGGCGTTACAATCGGCATATATATATATATATATATATATATATATATATATATATATATATATATATATATATATATATATATATATATATATATATATATATATATATATATATATATATATATATATATATATATATTTTATACAACAGTTCTGTCTGGTTCTCAAATCTGATTGGCTAATAGCCGTGCGATATACTGCAATATCAGAACTCCTACAGCCTCTTCACCCTTTGTGTATTACTCCGCCCACATACAGCCAGCAAAAAGCAGACACTACAGATCTAAAGTTTAAAAGATGCTTGCTCAACTGTTTAACTGTCAGCTTATGATTTGAATCCAATGTGGAAGAAAGTAGTTCCACATACAAAAGGGTTTTTGAAACTCTCCTTGTTTGATTTTGTTTATATATACACAATTATGCTGTCAAACTGTTGTATAAACGCAATATCAAACTCGTAGCAGTGCGATATGGCTGTATATCGGCACTGGTGGGGGCACTAAGGCACTCAGCCTGTGGCCTCGTGCCATCGCACGCCTCCCACCAGTGTCGATATACAGCCATATCGCATTGCTACTCGTGTGATATTGCTCATATATAATCATGATTATTCACATTCAAAATCGAATTTGTGGTTACATAATGTGTGTACTGTGTATAGAAACTGTGTAAATATAAAATATAAAATGATAAAAAATAATATAACTATGATTTAAATAATTTGCATATTAATATATCATTTGTATCAGATATAAATATTTAATTTATAAATACAAATAAGCAGTCTCAAATGTATACATGTATTTTTATATATAAAAAAATATATAACATATATAACACAAACACACATACACACACACACACATATATAAATATGCACAGTGCATGTACATATTATATACTAGCCTTATACATATCACAGCAAGAAGGTTGCTGGTTCGATTCCGGCTGGGTCAGTTGGCATTTCTGTGTGGAGTTTGCATGTTGTCCCCATGTTGGCGTAGGTTTCCTTCGGTTGCTCTGGTTTCCCCCAAAGTCCAAAGACATGCGCTATAGGTGAACTAAATTAACTAAATTTGCTGTAGTTTATGAGTGCGTGTGTGAATGAGTGTGTATGGGTGTGTATGGTTTCCCAGTACTGGGTTGCAGCTGGGAGGGCATCCACTATGTAAAATATATGCTGTTTTACACAGTTGAAGTCAGAATTATTAGCCCCCTTTGAATTTATTTATTTTATTTTTTTAATATTTCCCAAATGATGTTTAACAGAGCAAGAAAATGTTCATATTATGTCTGATAATATTTTTTCTTCTGGAAATATTTGTCTTATTTTGGCTAGAATAAATGCAGTTTTTAATTTTTAAAACACCATTTTAAGGTCAATATTATTAGCCCCTTTAAGTGATATATTTCTTCGATAGTCTACAGAACAAACCATCGTTATACAATAACTTGCCTAAATACCCTAACCTGACTAATTAACCTAATTAATCTAGTTAAGCCTTTAAATGTCACTTTAAGCTGTATAGAAGTGTCTTGAAAAATATCTAGTCAAATATTATTTATTATCATCATATCAAAGATAAAATAAATCAGTTATTAGAAATTAGTTATAAAAACTGTTATGTTTAGAAATGTGCTGAAGAAATCTTCTCTGTCAAACAGAAATTGGGGAAAAAAAATAAACGGGGACGAATAAATCTGACTTCAATTGTATATGCCACTACAAACAAGTAATATATAACAATTTGTATTTGTTTTGTGAACATTGTTACTCATTTATTACTCATTTATTTTTAATAACATTTATTTTAACAGCGATTAGTCAATTTACTTAAAAACGTTAGTAAATCTTAGGTTAATTCATGTTATTAATGGGATTAAATATTAATGTTTTATCATGAAGGCAATATTAAACTGGCTTTTATTTTGCAAATTATGTTTTAAATTACTTTTAATTTCATTTAAATCAAGGCATGATCTAATTTATTACAGGGTATAAACTGAATACAATACCTGACAAAAGTCTTGTTGTAAGAAAAAAATAAGTCGAAAGAGCAACAAATAATAACTCGACTTCTAGTTGATCATTTGGAAAAGTGGCAGAAGGTTGAATTTTCTGATGAATCATCTGGTGAACTGCATCTCAATCATCACAAATACTGCAGAAGACCTACTGGAACCAGCAAAGACCCAAGATTTTTAAAGAAATCAGTCAAGTTTGGTGAAGGAAGAATCATGGTTTGGGGTTACATTCAGTATGTGGTGTGCAAGAGATCTGCAGAGTGGATGTCAACATCAGCAGCCTGAGGTATCAAGACATTTGCGCTGCCCATTACATTACAAACCACAGGAGAGAGCAAATTCACAGCAGGATAGCGCTCCTTCTCATACTTCAGCCTCCACATCAAAGTTCCTGAAAGCACAGAGGGTCAAGCTGCACTAGGATTGGCCAGCCCAGTCACCAGATATGATCATTATTAAGCATGTCTGGGGTAAATGGAGGAGGCATTACAGATGAATCTGAAGAATGTTGATGAACACTGGGAGTCCTGCAAGAACACTTTCTTTGCCATTCCAGCTGACTTTATTAATCAGTGATTTGAGGCATTGCAGAGATGTATGGATGCAGTTCTCCAAGCTCATGATGGAGTCAGACACAATATTCATTCTGTCTCCACTGCAGCAGGACTTTATATTCTATACTGGACATTATTTCTGCTCAGTGACAAGACTTTTGTCTAAGCACAGTCAGACCTTACTGTCCTAATTAAATCATTAAACATCAAGGCATGATCATATTTTATTTTGGTAAAATAAGTGTAAGCTAGAGGCTTTTTCCTTTCATATAAGCCACTTCTGATACCAACTAGAAGTCGAGTTAATATTTGCTAATCCTAAAACTGGATAGGCGACAGGACTTTTGTCAGGAAGTGTATGTAATGTATGATGTCATTTTTTTCACCTGGCTGATGATAAAATGCACAAAAATATAAACTGAAATAAAAGTCAAATTGAAACCATTGATCTAGCAACCACCCCATAACATCCCAGCTTCATGCTTGTGACTTTTAAACACGCGCCACTCACATTTTCCCCGGGAAATGTCCAAATCTAGTTTGATTGTTGCCATTTAAAGAGCATTTGCCTGAGTGTTGACATTAATACATGCTGCCGTGCATCGGTGCTTTCCTGGAAGCAAGATGCACGTTCATTAAACGTAACAATCAAGAGAATTTCCAAGCCGTCTCGTCCGCCTTTGCACTTTAATCTTGAGCTCTCTTTTTAAAATAAAACCTCTCCTGCAGATAATGTGAAGTCGTGCATGTGCCCGTGAGCTGAAGCTGATTCGGGAACCTGCGGCCTCTAATGTGACACGAAGCACAGATGAATGCTCTGGGTCTCAGATGTCTGCTTGCACTTATTACTGGCTTCATGGCTTGTCATTTGAATGTTCAGGCACCTGGGAACAGACTGAGGACTCGGCTTTTCTCGGCAAAACGTGTCTAATTGTGTACCAGTGCAGGGAGAACAAATTCGGTCATTAGAGATTTATTTGCCGTGCTGTGTAAGACCGAGGATTGAGTACGCTCAGGTAAATACTTCACTGTCTCAATGATTAGGAACCTAGAAAAACAAGCCTTGAAAGCTTTTTAATTAAGCTGTTAAGGTGGAACTTGTATCTTAAAAGAGCAGCTTAGCCGATATTTGCTAAAAGCCCATTATTTAAATGAGGTCTCGGGCTGATGAACTAATATTTATTGCAGTAATATTTTTTGCACAAAGTAATAATTGTTCTTGTTTTAAAAAAAATATATAATTGTGTACAAATTATTATTTCTGTTTCGCTGATGCTTGTTATTATTATTCATTTAAGGCATTTAGATCAGCACATTATGCAATGTCCACATTTCACAGTCATCCATTAAAGGCCAAAAAACGCAACTTCTGAAATGACGAATTACTTTTTTTTTGTTTTTGTTTTTTGAGTAGAACATCAGACACGATTTTGGTAAGATTTTAGTTTGAGTACTAATTCTCACTATTAACTAGTGGCTTATCACCTTAGGATTTTAGGAGTTTATTGAGGCAAAAGTTAATTGTTTTTTAAGAGTGAAAATTCTCTCTTAAAATAAAGTGTGACCAATATTTTTTAGCTGAAACTTTTGTCCTTGATTCAGTAGATGCAAGTTGGTTATTTGCATTTAGAAATTACAGCTTTTTACAAACGCAGTTAGTTACTTTACTTGTGAGTTAGTAAAAAATTGAGTAAACTAATTGCTTTTGAAGTAATATATTTAAATAGTGGGTAAATCCACTGTACCTTGGAACTGTTAAGTTGACTTAATTAATATAATTACGCACATAATTCATTTATTTAATAATTTAAAGGCAGTGTGTTTACTTGCTTTTTGAATTGATTCAAATAATCGCTTTAAAAGCACTGGGTTTACTCACTTTTTAAAGTTACCTAATTGCTTTAAAATCGATGGGTTTACTCACTTTTTAAAGTTACCTAATCGCTTTAAAAATGATGGGTTTACTCACTTTTTAAAGTCAACTAATCGCTTTAAAAGCAATGGGTTTACTCACTTTTTAAAGTTACCTAATAGCTTTAAAAGCACTGGGTTTACTCACTTTTTAAAGTTACCTAATCGCTTTAAAATCGATGGGTTTACTCACTTTTTAAAGTTACATAATCGCTTTAAAAATGATGGGTTTACTCACTTTTTAAAGTTACCTAATCGCTTTAAAAATGATGGGTTTACTCACTTTTTAAAGTCAACTAATCGCTTTAAAAGCACTGGGTTTACTCACTTTTTAAAGTTACCTAATCGCTTTAAAATTGATGGGTTTACTCACTTTTTAAAGTTACATAATCGCTTTAAAAATGATGGGTTTACTCACTTTTTAAAGTCAACTAATCGCTTTAAAAGCAATGGGTTTACTCACTTTTTAAAGTTACCTAATCGCTTTAAAATTGATGGGTTTACTCACTTTTTAAAGTTACCTAATCGCTTTAAAATCGATGGGTTTACTCACTTTTTAAAGTTACATAATCGCTTTAAAAATGATGGGTTTACTCACTTTTTAAAGTTACATAATCGCTTTAAAAATGATGGGTTTACTCACTTTTTAAAGTTACCTAATCGCTTTAAAAATGATGGGTTTACTCACTTTTTAAAGTTACATAATCGCTTTAAAAATGATGGGTTTACTCACTTTTTAAAGTTACCTAATCGCTTTAAAAATGATGGGTTTACTCACTTTTTAAAGTCAACTAATAGCTTTAAAATCGATGGGTTTACTCACTTTTTAAAGTTACATAATCGCTTTAAAAATGATGGGTTTACTCACTTTTTAAAGTTACCTAATCGCTTTAAAATCGATGGGTTTACTCACTTTTAAAAAGTCAACTAATCCCTTTAAATCGACGGGTTTACTCACTTTTATAAAGTCAACGAATTGCTTTAAAGCGATGGATTTACTCACTTTTATAAGGTAAAGTCAACTAATCCCTTTAAAATCAATGGGTTTACTCACTTCTATAAAGTAAAGTCAACTAATCGCTTTAAAATTGATGGGTTTACTCACATTTATAAAGTCAACTAATCACTTTCAAATTAACGGTTTTACTCACTTTTGTAAAGTCAACTAATCGCTTTAAAATTAATGGGCATTATCATACACCCGGCGCAAGGCGCGACGCAATTGTTGTTTGCTAGTTTTAACTGGACGCAAGAGTCATTTTGACGTTTTGCAGCACGCTGTTTAAATAGTAAACGCATTTGCGCTCATATGTGCGCCCATAGGTGTTCTGGTCTAAAAAAGGAGATGCGTTATGGATTGATTGCTGGAGCGCTGCTATTTTGAGGAATTATAATAGACTGTTCAAAGTCTAGCGCAGAGCATGTTAGTTGTGCGCCTCGCTTAAACATTGCTGAAACGCACAGGATGTACAGCAATACGCAAATATTTTTACAGATGAAAAAGAATTAAAGTATTAAAATCTTACAAAAATTATTATTCTCTAAATAAATATATAACAAAACGCTTTAAAATAAATGGGTTTCCTCACTTTTTTAAGTAAAGTCAACTAATCGCTTTAAAAAACAATGCGTTTACTCACCTTTTTAAAGTAAAGTCATCCAATCTCACTTTAAAAGCAACCGGTTTACTCACTTTTTAAAGTAAAGTCAACTAATCTCTTTAAAATCAATGGGTTTACTAAAGTAGAGTCAACTAATTGCTTTAAAAACAATGGGTTTACTCGTTTTTTAAAGTAAAGTTAACTAATCGCTTTAAAAGCATAGATTTACTCACTTTTAAAAGTAAAGTCACCTAATCTCTTTTTTAAAGCAAAGGCGTTACTCACTTTTTAAAGTAAAGTCAACAAATTGCTTTAAAAGCAACAGGTTTACTGACTTTAAAAAAAAGTAAAGCAAACTAAACACTTTTCACATTGAAGTCTATAAAAAACACATGCACAACTAATGCTCTTGACTCCCAGTGATACATTGAGGTCTTATGAAGCAAAACAATCTCTCTGTGCAGAACATTGAACATTAGCTGATATGAGCTGACAATGAACAATACTTCTACTGTACGCTGCATGCTTTCATTTGGCATGTACTATAGCTGTTTGTGAACGTGAAGGTTAAAAGGTCAAAGTGCACAATAAGAGGCGTTCTTGTCTCCTTAAAACAAAGAAGCAATTCTGAACAGACTGAAACAAGCTGTCAGTAAGACAAGGCTTATTTCCTGCACAGACCTATGTAGTTTTTTTTAATAAACGTGCATAATGCCGGTCTTGTTGACAATTGGTGCTACAAAATCAATGTCTAATTTGACCCCCAAATACTGCAGTTGTATCTTAATCTTGGAAGGTTTTTGGTATGTGTTGTTGGATGGTGAGAAGATTCTGCTAATCTTTTTCATGCACTTTCAATTGATGAAGATTCAAGCTTTAATTGATAGGTAAAACTGATGCTTTTGTTACTGATTATGCCAATATCCTTGCAAGGACAGATATGGGGCAAATAGCCCATAATGCACTTGACTACCTGTCTGCTTCAACACAGCCTCATTGTGAAAATAACCCCAGTATACATTTCTGAAGAATATGAATTCTGTAGCCAGAGGTACATATGGCTGCATTTTGTCTGTAAGTTGAAAGCTACATGGTGGTATGATGCTGCTGACGGCTTCTGTTTCTTTTAGGGAATTGAATTGAATTTTATTTGACAGATTTTAGACAAGCTGCACAAAAATACAAGTATCCCATACATTTTGAAATAAAATCTGTCGAGGATAAAAACACAATAAAGCGCTGGACTTGTTTCCATTGCGGTCCTCGCTGTTAAATAAAACAAAGTATGGCGTCAAAATACAGATGATGCAAAAAACAAACAGTACCTCCACATTTTAAAACAAGAACAAAATAATTCACAAATAGATTCCTTCATTCATTCATTTTTCTTTTCGGCTTAGTCCCTCTATTAATTAGGGGTCGCCACAGCGGAATGAACCGTCAACTTATCCAGCATATGTTACACAGCGGATGGCCTTCCAGCTGCAACCCTTGATGGGTGGAAGGGGATGGGTGAGGGTTAAGGTAGGTCAGTCGGTCAGTCTGTCAGTTGACAGCGGCCTCTGATGGATTTACGCGAGAACAGCAGGTGCGAATAGCACTCGTGAGAGAAATTTGAGATCTGAAAAAGCACACACAGTGGCTTCTGGTGGATTCGCGAAAACAAAAACTGCAAAAAAAGTACCTGGGAGGTATTCTGCTCTCTCCAGAAATGTATACAGGGGTATGTATCAATAATGAGACTGGGTTGCAGAAATATGGTGCTGCCTTGGCACCATTAACCCAATTCAATAAATTAGGTAATTCAATAAATGTTCTGATGTATATATATACAGTTGAAGTCAGAATTATTAGCCCCCTTTTGATTTTTTTTCTTTTTTTAATATTTCTCAAATTATGTTTAACATAGCAAAGAAATGTATGTCTGATAGTATGTCTGATAATAATTTTTCTTCTGGAGAAAGTCTTATTTGTTTTATTTCAGCTAGAATAAAAGCAGTTTTAAATTTTTAAAAAACCAATTGTGGGACAAAATTATTAGCCCCTTTAAGCTATTTATTTTTTCGATAGTCTACAGAACAAACAATCATTATACAATAACTTGCCTAATTACCCTAACCTGCCTAGTTCACCTTATTAACCCAGTTAAGCCTTTAAATGTCACTTTAAGCTGTATAGAAGTGTCTTGAAAAATATCTAGTCAAATATTATTTACTGTCATCATGATAAAGATAAAATAAATCAGTTATTAGAAATAGGTTTCTAAAACTATTATGCTTAGAAATGTGCTGAAACAATCTTCCCTCCATTAAACAGATATTTGGGAAAAAAATAAACAGGGGTGCAAATAATTCAGGAGGGCTAATAATTCGGACTTTAACTGTATATAGGTTAATGCTTAATGCAATAAGAACAGACCTATAGAACAGACCTAATAAATGGGATTGATAAAAAATATAATTTAGTAAGATTTACATGTATATTTATCCTCTACAGGACTTTGAACTTTTATTTATAAAAAATGGTTATAAAACATTTTTATTTACATCACATCTTCTATTTACTTAATAGCAGCCTGATTACAATTAATTATAAATAGTTGCATGAAATGAACCTTAATCTAATTCATATTCTAACCTTAATCACATATAAAGTACCATCTAGGACTATGAAATTAATTAATGTTAAAGCATAATAATACAGAAAAATAGAAATAAAGTTACATAAACCAAGCACACCATTGTTTTTCTTATGAATTTCCCAATAAGTTTAGTGTGTCAAATCACTCTCTTCCTACTGAAAAAACAAAAGTTGGATCCAAGATAGCCGACTTCAAAATGGCCACCATGGTCATCACCAGGGCTGGCGCGTCCATAGAGGCAACCTAGGCGGCCGCCTAGGGCGGCAGTATAGAGAGGGCGGCATCCGCGACACCTCCCTTACCACCCGCGTCCTCAGTTATGTCCGCGGCACCTCCCTCACCACCCACGTCTTCAGATATATTCGCGCATAGATGCAAGAATAGAGAGGGCGGCGTCAGCGACACCTCCATCAGCACCCGCGTGTCCTCAGTTATATCCGCGCATATTGCGGCAGAATAGAGGTCCATGACACCTCACTTCATTTTCATAACCGGTCACTTTCGTTTTCACATTGGGGTTGAGGGCAGCGTGATCGTCCTCTGCCTAGAGCGGCAGTTCAGCTTGCTCCGGCCCTGGTCATCACCCATCTTGAAAAGTTTGCCCCCTCACATATACTAATGTGCCACAAACAGGATGTTAAGATCACCAACCATTCCCATTTTATTAAGGTGTATCCATATAAATGGCCCACACTATATAAAAGCTCCATGATTTTTACCACATTTATTCTCTGTTATTTACTTGTTTATTTTATTTTTTGGCTTTTGTTTGTGTCTTACCTGCTTTCTGGAACTGCTCTTTGCCAACCTAAACCCTGTCATCGAGGTCAACTCCTCTCTGCGTCTCAAGTCCACCAATGTATGCTGCAAGGCACTTGCGTAACAGTGGGAAAGCCATCCATACAGAGGTAAGCGAACAGCTGGTAAGTGTGAAACGGAACGGCATCATACCGCCCCCTTTAGTGTTCGTTTTTAAGGATGAAATGCAGCCATATATACTTCTGGCTACATAATTTGCAATCTCCAGAAATGTATATTGGGCTACGTTTTCAGAATGAGCCTATGTTGCACCGTTGACTTCCATGGTAGTTGTTTTCTTTACTATGGAAGTCAATGCAATGGTTACAGGCTTTCATCATTCTCCATAACATCTTCTTTTGTGCTAAACATATAAATAAAGAAACACATTAAAGTCTGGAACCACTTGGGAAAAGTAAATATTGAGTACATTTTCATTTTTGTGTGAACTATCCCTTTAATACTAACAAACACTGTCAAGTGTTATCAGCAAACACTGCACACAAAACCATCTTGTTTCTCTCGCTATCTAAACCCGAGTAGAGATCAGCCGGCAGAACTTCATCATCTTTAATGGACGCCGTAATTAGCAGCCATTCACCCGCGTTCCCTGTTGTGAGCTAAAGGTTGTTCTCATTCTATTCTGGTCTCTAGCATTTATCCCTGGACTTGTGTTATGATGGGCTAACTGATATGGACAGCTGGGCAGTTCTGCACCGGTGCTGATCGCCACCACCGGTGGCTCTCGCTTTCTCTAATATCAGCTAATTACAGTGGTTAATCAGGCTGGTAATGAGTATGGGCAGCGTGCCATTTCAATCTGACACCGGTGGGAGTGAAGCTCACTTCCCTGCCAAGCTGATGTCAGTTCCTGCCAGCTCCCCGACCGCGCCGCGATCTTCAGTCCACCTGGCCTATGAATAATGAGAGGCCGGCGGACATTAACCTGCGTTCAGATTTACTGGACTGCCTCTGTTTAACAGGAGCTGTGAGGTGAAATTAAGACTGCTAATGAATAGGAGCTTTGGGAGTTTATGCTAATGCTATTAGCGAACCACCTTTAAGTGTTACACTTTGGCAACCTAAATAACAGCAGCCTGCATGGCTACCAACCAGAACACCCTAGAAACGCTTTGAATCTTACACAGAAAACATTACTAGGAATTTGTTTATCAATAAGATTCATTCATTCATTTTTTTGTCGGCTTAGTGCCTTTATTAATCCGGGGTCATCACAGCAGAGCGAACTAGCCCAGATAGCAGGCAGTAATCGGCCCGAGCTCGGCTGCCCCTCGGCGCCTCCGGCTCCGACTCGGCATCGGCGAGTGTTATCCGGGCCGAGTGCGGCCCGCAGCTCGCTCGCGCACATGCGGTTGTGATGCGGCTGTAAAGCACTGGCCCGATTCCGGTCAACCATATCCTGGCCGCTTCTGGCAAGGACTCGGCTGATGGCAACCGATTAAGTTCTTATTTTATCTAGTAATCTGTTAGCTCCACGTTTAATGATAATTTGAGAAAATATTAATGGTACGATAGCAAAAAAAAAGAATATTTAGTGTGGATGGTCGCAATGTTTAGACGCAAACAAAACAATGTTATTTATAAATAGATTATACATGTCATCTAGAGAAAAACTATGTAAAATTCGCTTATTTTTGAGATAGCACGCTCCTGTGCTGACTGTTTTTTTTTAAAGCAGAAGTTGGTTTCATAATAAACACATGCGTTACTAAATTCCTGATCCAAACTCCAATCCAGACGGTGGCGGTAATGCTCCAAAAAGCTGGTTGTCAAACACCATGGCACGAAGATCACAAGAAGAAAAGGGTTGGTTTTTCAAACATTTCACGTGGAGTCCGGTCAGAAAGGTAAGCTTTTTACTGCTTGTGTTCTGTATAATTAGCGAATTTAGAGCTTAAAACATTTCCACGGTGTTTGGTTGTAACAGCGTTTAGTAATTTAAAACAGTTTGATACGAAATGTAACTTGCTTTAAGAAACACGACTGGAGCTAATGTATGCTAACGCTAACAGTTACAAACACGTCTGAAAGTTCCTTTTCCTTTTACACAATGTTAGATTGTAACGTGTGTAGTAACTGAAAACTATTTTAATTATTTTAAAGAAACATGCAACGAATTTGTGTGTATGCTAACTGCGTTAAAGAAAGTTTCTGTAGACGAATCCATTAACATGGCAAAACGTGTTTTTTTCCTGATTTAACATTATAAAGTACCGTGGATGTTGAAAAAATCATTGTACAGGCGTATACTTCTCCAACAGTATTAATTCTGTGATTATGTGTAAATAAAAACGAATCGTTTTGGATTAATAAAATATTATTGTTTATCTTGTTTATGCAGTTAGTCACGAAAATGATCGAAACTCGACTGTTTACTATTCTCTTTAAATTATCCGAGAGAAATATATTACTATGCACTTTAATTCATATGTGTTAGCCTATGTGAATCAATTATATCTTTTGTTCAAGCTGTAATGGTCAGTTAATGTAAAACTGAACGTCTTAAAGCAGATTTTGATGTTTTTTTTTTGTTTTTTATGTTATTGACAGTGATAAATTCTGATTTAAATGAATGGGTAACAATATTTGTTGGTTAAGTCTTATTGTTCTTGTTTAACAAAGGTTAGTGACATCATTTTGCAGCACATCACGACCAAAGAAGTCAATGGCACACTCTTTTGAACGTGAATAGGCATGTTATAGTTGTGTGCTAAAAGTCCATTATAAGCTGTAAACTGCTGATACATTTTCAACATAGATTGAGCTTTTCAGACATTACATTACTAATTGCTTCACAAACAGCTGAAATGGTTTATTGTTATTGGCTATCATCATCAAACATTTTTCACAATGGTAGGTTAATCTTCATGGGTACAGAATAATGCATGTGCTTGACCATCTTACAAATCTATGTCTCAGATTCATAAGGTTGTCACTCTGCATGAATCTCCGAATAAATCTTGTGCAACCTTCTGTGTACTGATTATTTACACTATAGGTATTATATGCATTAATTAACTTTGATAGTATTTCAGGGTTTGAACTTTTCTTTACGGGAGGTTAACAACAATGTGATGTTTTATTATAGATGCATATGAGGAAGTTCGACTCAAACATCCACACGCAACTGTGATTTCTGACTAGTAGACAGATGAGGATGATGATCGCCTGTCATACATCTAAAGACAGAACAGGTTTGTTTGCAATTATTTTAAACACATACTGTCAACATTATGTCATTGATCTATTACAACCTGTGAGTTTTGCCCTGGCACTATACTAAAGTGATGTTTTGTTTTGTAAATGTATCTGATTAAGGGACAGTATAGACACATCTATACCGTGATGAAGAAAAATTACTTGGAACAAAGAGGCTGGATAAAAGGCAGGTATGAAGATTTCAGAAATCAATGCAGCACCACAAGTCACATCACCATCAATGACTATGGCAGAAATCTTAAGACCACCATCAAGATGCACAGATACTGTACATTCCAGTACACCAGGCGTGTCCAAACTACGGCCTGCGGGCCATCTGCGGCCCGCGAGGCTTTTTATAAATATCAATAGAATCTGGCCCGCTATACAAAAATGAACGTAATTCAATAAATAACCACCGGGTGTCGCTATTACATGCATTCAATTAAGCAGCAGTTCTTGTTATGATCTATATCTATCTATCTATCTATCTATCTATCTATCTATCTATCTATCTATCTGTCTGTCTGTCTGTCTGTCTGTCTGTCTGTCTGTCTGTCTGTCTGTCTGTCTGTCTGTCTGTCTGTCTGTCTGTCTACACACAGTTGAAGTCTGAATTATTAGCCCCTCATTGATTTATTTCTTCTTTTTTAAATATTTCCCAAATGATGTTTAACAGAGCAAGAACATTTTTACAGTATGTCTGATAATATTTTTTCTTTTGGAGAAACACTTATGTTTTATTTCGGCTAGAATAAAAAGCGGTTTAATTTTTTTTTATGAACCATTTTAAGGTCAAAATTATTAGCCCCTTAAGTCTTCAGAACAAACCATTGTTATAAAATAACTTGCCTAATTACTTTAACTTGACTAGTTAACTTGATTAACCTAGTTAAGCCTTTAAATATCACTTTAAGCTGTATAGAAGTGTCTTAAAAATATCTAGTCAAATATTATTTACTGTCATCATGGCAAAGATAAAATAAATCAGTTATTAGAAATGAGTTACTAAAACTATTATGTTTAGAAATGTGTGGAAAAAATGTTTAACTCTCCGTTAAACAGAAATTGGGGAAAAAATAAACGGTGGCTAATAATTTAGGGGGGCTAACAATTCTGACTTCAACTGTATATATATATCATGTCATATATATATATCATGTATATATATATCATGTCATATCAGACATATATATATGTCTGTGTGATGTATGTAAAATTTGGCCCGCGACAACGTTTGTTTTTTTGCATCTGGCCCTCGGCCCAAAAAGTTTGGACACTCCTGCAGTACACCTATGAACATTTACAGTCTTTGTTCTAGTGCAGTTTGAGATCAAGACAGAACTTATTGCATCTCGTGATGTCTTTGTAAGACATCACTAAATTTGTTAAGGTTTAATGCAGCTAGAAAGTAAAGATCAACTAGAGAATATCAGCAGTGTCTAACCCACTGTTGTATTTACAGAAGTTTTATGAGAATAAGCTACAGGTTGATTTATACTAATCTGTTATTTTTTTTTTTAGCACGACTGACTGAAGTTTTAAAATCATGCAACGTCATAAAGCAGCAGCTGGGCCTGATTCTCACAAAACCAAAACAGACGTGATGAAATTCCAGATGTAAACACATTTGACCTTCCTTTGGCCAATTGGATTTGGAAAAGCTTGAAAATCAACTAAAGGAGCAGCCCGAACAAATGAAGAAACTGGTAAGTTCAAGCTCTTGCTAATTTCAAAGTGTTTTAAGTTTATTTGTTTTTTTTATAGTTTTTTTTTTGCTTCGTAGGTAGCCTACTTTTTTCCTAATTTTTTCTTTTTTTTTACATTAGTACTTGTTCACTACTAATTATCTGTTTATCATTTAATCACAGATGGAGTGAGGACAAATGTCCATACCACGCCACTGATAAAGAAGTGGAAAAATGCATTACAAGGTAGCTACAACTTGCCCCTGACAGGGATGGAGGAAGAAAGAAGAGAAAGCTAATGTGTCAAATGTCTACATCACTATTTTGTTTTATTTTTTAAACAACATTTTAAGTGTATTAGGATGTTCCCTGATACTTGAACAATTTGTTTCTTTCATTTGCATTTATATATATATATATATATATATATATATATGTATATGTATATATATATATATATGTGTGTGTATATATGTATGGTATGTATGTATGTGTGTGCGCCAAATTGTAAAGAAACATCTTGATACATTTTTAATAAACGTAATACAAATAAAATTATAAATATAAAATTGCACAAGACGTGTAAATATATGAAATTTATAATCATCTCACTCATGTCTTGCTGTTTGTGCAATTGATTTTGTTCTGCAATTATTTATATATATATATATATATATATATATATATATATATATATATTTGTTTGTTTATTATTATTTTAATGTTTTATTAAAAAATGTTTCAAGATGTTTCTTCAGAATTCTGCAGTACTTTTTACAAGTTTGACTTGTATATTTTACGGATTGTCATTGGTATTTTTAAGATGTTTCTCGCTATATCTTAAATTGGTTTCTATATTTAGGTTTATATAAAATTTAGCTGTTTTTTACAAATTTTTAATTCAAGTCTATTGGGAAAACAGGGTTGTTTTAAAAACATCTGTTTGTGTGTAATTTTTAGATTTTTTGTTTAAATCTTTCTGTGTGTCTTTATTGTGTTGTTTTATTGTTGTTTTTATATTGATATTCTTGTGCACTACAAAATTATTTATAAAATTTTAGTACTATTATTTTTTCATGCAATCAATAAACGTTTACCATTTATTTATTTTGTCATTTGTCTTGATTATTTTCGTTACAGAATATGTATGCAGTTTGCACTTTATTCAAAGGTTAAACGCAGTGCTTACACTTTGTGTTTACATTATAGCCTGTGTTTGCTGTTATATAAATTCAAATGGTTGTAATACCATATATCAAGTACCAATGTAATACCAAAAGGTTTTATAAGGTGTATAAATACGGAGTCGCGCCAGCTCCGGGCCGCAGCGCACATTACCCTCGCGCCGATTCCGGCGCGGATGCGCAGCGTCGGCTCGCTTACGGCCGCCGCATCTGGCCCGCTTGATTCGGGCCGGAATCGGGCAGTGAGTCCACAGGCATCCGGCCCGAGTCCGGCAGCCGAAGTTGGGCCGAGGGGTTAGTCTCCGGCAGGCGATAATCTAGCCGGAACTGGCCCGAGTATATTTTGCTATCTGGGAGAGATCTGCACGGGACTAAATTTTGAATCCCGCTCCCGCCCGCACCCGCCAGGTTTTAGCCCGAACCCGACCACTCCCGCTTATATTAAGAATTTGTTGTCCCGATGCCCGACCTGCCACGTTTTTGCCCCGCCGCTCCCGATTCTGAGAGCGGGGGAGAACAAAACCGAAAATCACCCAGCTATACACTCCAGACAGCCAAGCTGTCTGTATAAACACACACACACACAACACCAAGCACACACACACAAAGCTCTCTCTCTCTCTCTCATACGTGCGCGCACTAACATACACACACACACACACAAGCACCAAGCACACACACAGGCAAAGCTCTCTCTCTCTCTCTCATTCGCATAGCAATATCCGCGATATTGCTAGACAGCCTGCTCCCATCCCAAATTAAACCCGTTACCGACCGCTCCCGCGGTTTTTTATTTTTATTTTATTTTATATGCAGACCTCTAGAACGAACCACCAACTTATCCAGCAAGTTTTTACGCAGCGTATGCCCTTCCAGCCGCAACCCATATCTGGGAAACATCCACACACACATTCACACACACACTCATACACTACGAACAATTTAGCCTACCTAATTCACCTGTACCGCATGTCTTTGGACAGTGGGGGAAACCAGAGCACCCGGAGGAAACTTACATGAATGCAGGGAGAACATGCAAACTCCACACAGAAACGCCAACTGAGCCGAGGCTCGAATCAGCGACCTTCTTGCTGTGAGGCGACAGCACTACCTACTGCGCCACTGCATCCCCCCTCCCTTCAAAACAATGTCCTTATAATTCGCATAAACCTTTTGTTAATGTTGTGAAGTAAATGTCCCCACGAGTATAGCAATACCAGTAAATTTGAACTTTTTATGAAAATTTTTATTTATTTTTTGGTGTTCATGAGGAAAATTACTTATAAACCATAACAAAATTACGTATTTTAAAAATGTAAACATGCAGATTTTTTCTTGTGAGGGTTGTGTTTAGGGGTAGGGCTGGAGAAGTGAAATGGATGATAGGGTTCTACACAATTGATTTGTGTTGGGACAAGAGGGAACTGAGTTAACATTAGTGTTTACACATTTAAATAGGACGGCACAGTGGCTCAGTGGTTAGCACGGTTGTCTTACAGCAAGAAGGTCGCTGGTTCGAGCCTCGGCTGGGTCAGTTGGCATTTCTGTGTTGCACGTTGTTCTCCCTTGTATTGGTGTGGGTTTGCCTCTGGGTGCTCTGGTTTTCCCCACAGTCCAAAGACATGCACTAGGTAAAGTGTGTAAAACAAAGTTGCCCGTAGTATGTGAGTGTGTGTGTGTGTGTGTGTTTATATGGTTGTATGTTAATGTGTGTGATTTTTTGAGTGTGTGTGTAAAAATAAGCACTATGGAAAGTCCCTTTAAAGATAGATAATCAAGTGTGTGTTTATATGTGTGTGTGTTTATATGTGTGATAGTGTGTTTATCTGTTGGTGTGTATGTGTTTATGTGTGCGATTGTATGTGTGCAATTGTGTGTGTTTATGTATGTGATTGTATGTGTGCGATTGTGTGTGTGTGTGTGTGTGTTTATGTGTGCAATTGTGTGTGTTTATGTGTGCGATTGTATGTGTGCGATTGTGTGTGTGTGTGTGTGTGTGTATGGTTGTATGTTTATGTGTGTTTTTGTGTGAGTGTGTAAAAAATATGCACTATGGCAAGTCCCTATAAAGATAGATATACAAGTGTGTGTGTTTATATGTGTAGGTGTTTATATGTGTGACAGTGTGTTTATCTGTTGGTGTGTGTGTGTGTGTGTTTATGTGTGCGATTGTATGTGTGCAATTGTGTGTTTGTGTGTGTGTGTGTATTTATATGGTTGTATGTTTATGTGTGTGATTGTGTGTGTGTGTGTGTGTGTGTGTGTGTGTGTAAAATATGCACAATGGAAAGTCCCTATAAAGATAGATAAACAAGTGTGTGTTTATATGTGTGATAGTGTGTTTATCTGTGTGTGTGTGTGTGTGTGTGTGTGTGTGTGTGTGTGTGTGTGTGTGTGTGTGTGTGTGTGTGTGTATGTAGGTGTGTTTATGTGTGCGATTGTGTGTGTGTGTGTGAAAAAAATATACACTATACAAAGTCCCCATAAAGATAGATATACAAGTGTATGTGCGTTTATACGTGTGTGTGCTTATGTGTGTGCACTATGTATTACATAATGATATGAAAATGTATATAATAATCATTCAGCCCATTTGCTGACTGAAGATATCAATTCCAGTTGTTCTCATTTTATATTTTATCTTACTGATAGCATAAATCAAGCTCTCCTTTGAAAGCCTCCTCTTAATTTCTCCTCTAAACCAGCAGCATCAGGCACAAATAACTCGATTGCCCCTCCTCTTTTACATCCCTCCCTCCCTCCCTCTCTCTCTCTCTCTCTCTCTCTCTCTCAGTCACTCAGTCAGAGGAACATCTGAGCAGACAGACAGAGCCTCTCCACATCCAGCTGTCTGGACGCTGATTCATTTCACCACACACCAGCTCTGGGTGCAAACTCAGGAGGGGTGTTTGGGAAATTGAAAGGCATCCTAAAAGGGCCAACCAGGACTCCATCATTAGAGAGGTACGCCAGCTTTACATATACTACAGCGTGAGGGTAATCTGTGCTGAGATGGAACTGAATAGTTTGCAGTAGTTTACAGGAGAACTTAGAGTACGTGCTGCATGCGAGGCACTTTTATGAATCCATCTCCATTGATTTTTGCATTAAGTCATCTATTGATTGTTTAGAGTAATAAATTGGTTGAACTAAAGGCTTTAGAGCTAAAGGTTTAAGGAATAAGAAATGCATACAGGGAAATGAAGTGTACTTATATATTGATCTGTGGTTCTGGAGTGTACTGGATATCATGCGATGTTTGATTTTAAACTACTTTAAAAGGCAATAGTTTGGCTTTATTAAACGTGTCATTGGTAATATGTAATTTTAATTGAGATTAAATATGTGCATGTTGAAGACTACAATTGACCTATGACCTGCAGAAAAGCGTGTATTTGTGTTTATTTGCAATATATATGCAGCTGAAGTCAGAATTATTCGCCCTTTATTTCTTTTACAAATATTTTTCTAATGATGTTTAACAGTTTTGTTCACAGTATTTCCTTTAATATTTTTTCTTCTGGAGAAAGTCTTATTTGTTTTATTTTTTCTAGAATAAAAGCAGTTTTCAATTTTTTAAACTCTATTTTCAGGTCAATATTATTAGCCCCCTTAAGCAATTTAATTGTTGATTGTCTACAGAACAAACCACTGTTATACAATGACTTATCTGGTAACCTAGTTAAGCCTTTAAATGTCACTATAAGATGAATACTAGTATCTTGAAAAATATCTAGTCAAATATTATTTACTGTCATCATGACAAAGATAGAAGAAATCAAAATAATTTATAAAAACTATCATGTTTAAAAATGTGTTAAACAGAAAATGGGGATGACAATATACGAGGGGGGCTAATAATTCTGACTTCAACGGTATATACTGTGCTCAGCATAATTGAGTACTCTCCATTTTGTAAATGAATATTTTGATCCGTTTCTCAGTGAATATAGGCAATGTGTTTTGGTGCATTTAAGCAAAACTGATTGATTAAACAGATATATTTCGTCACCTTGAACTTATAAGGTTTTGTCTGGGTTCTGAATGATTTTGAGATATTGAGCTTCAAAGCTTTTGGATTCTATATAGCAAACAACATGTAGGTAGTATTGTTTTTTTATCTTAAAATGTAAACAACTTATAAAAAAAACATCCCGTAATGTAAATAAGTTGTCATTTAATAAGAATATGTCAATAACTCAATTTTGACTAAAATGTCAGATAGAACCTTATAATGACAATTAATCAAACAAATATTTTAGTCACCAAACATATTTAGAAATTGGAAGACAATACAATTAAATTAAAGCAAAATATTGCAAAAAATAAATTACAAGCTGCAACATTTCAACTAATTTTTTTCTTTTTTTTTTTTGCTTCTCTTGTTTTTTTTTCTCTCTTTTTAAATTAATTTGTATTTAAGATTTTTCTATAACATATAAATTTGGCTGTATTACTTTTTGAACCGTTATCCTAAGTTATTTAGTTAGATAAGCTCCAGATTTGGCTTCAGTACTGACCTAAGGAATTTATAGCCTAATGTATATGCACAAATATAATATTGTACATCTTCCTATTAAAAATAGGAATTTAAAAGAGAGATTTGTGAGGGGTGTACTTATATATGCTGAGCACTATCTATATATATATATACAATCATAATTATTCGCCCCTGTTTATTTTTTTCCCCAATTTCTGTTTAACGGAGAGAAGATTTTTTTCAACACATTTCTAAACATAATAATTTTAATAACTCATCTCTAATACCTGATTTATTTTATCTTTGCCATGATGACAGTAAATAATGCTTGACCAGATATTCTTCAAGACACTTCTATACAGCTTAAAGTGACATTTAAAGGCTTAACTAGGTTAATTAGGTTAATTAACTAGGCAGGTTAGGGTAATTAGGCAAGATACTGTATAACGATGGTTTGTTCTGTAGACTATCGAAAAAATAAATAGCTTAAAGGGCCTAATAATATTAATAATAAAATTAATAATTAAAAACAGCTTTTATTCTAACCAAAATAAAACAAATAAGATTTTCTCCAAAAGAAAATTTTTTATCAGACATACTGTGAAAATTTCCTTGCTTGGTTAAACATCATTTGTTTATGAAAAAAAATAAAAATACAACTATTCAACTATATATATATATATATATATATATATATATATATATATATATATATATATATATATATATATATATATATATATATATATATATATATATATATACAGTTGAATTCAGAGTTATTAGCCCCCTTTTGATTTTTATTTTCTTTTTTAAATATTTCCCAAATGATGTTTAACAGAGCAATGAAATTTTCACAGAATGTCTGATAATATTTTTTCTTCTGCAGAAAGTCTTATTTGTTTTATTTTGGCAAGAATAAAAGCATTTATTAATTAAAAAAAACATTTGTAGGACAAAATTATTAGCCCCTTTAAGCTAACTTTTTTTTGATAGTGTACAGAACAAACCATCGTTATACAATAACTTGCCTAATTACCCTAACCTGCCTAGTTACCCTTATTAACCTAGTTGAGCCTTTAAATGTCACTTTGAGTTGTATAGAAATGTCTTAATTTCTAAGTTTTAAGTGTCTTAAAAAAAAAAAAAAAAGTGTTTTAAAACTATTATGCTTAGAAATGTGCTAAAACAATCTTCCCTCCATTAAACAGAAATATATTTCTGAATCATATATATATATATATATATATATATATATATATATATATATATATATATATATATATATATATATATATATATATATATATATATATATATATATTTATATATATATATCTATAGGTACATGATATAAAGGATAAAATATACTACACAACACGTACATATATATAATTTAATATATTATATGCACGAGTGTTTCATTACATAAGTATATAGAACATTTTTTTTTTATTATGGTGCATGTCTATGGTAGAGAAGTGTGGATTTATCTATATGAATTATTGGAATCCAAAAGCATTTGATTTTCCATTCATATAATTTTTCCCTCTGCATACTAGCTGACAGCTTTAAAACTAACGCACAAAAAAAAAAGATAAAAGCAACTCATTCCTAGATGAGGCTGCTTTCTGTGATTATTGTTTTGCCTTCAGACATCAAATGAGTCAGGAAATTAAAATTTTTGCAGGAAATATTTATCAGCACTTTCCAGCTTCTAAGACACAGAAAAAGTGCTGACGCTAAGATGAGGCACAAAAAAAAAACATGTCAGGATTTTACAAATGAAAAGCATTTTATGATGACGAGACACCTGAAGAATGTTTTACTCTCGTTTGGTCTCACCGCTATTAAAAATGAAAGGAGAATAAAGCTCTGAGTGCATTAACTCTGACGATACACACTATTCAGATCAACTGCATTAACTCTCTGATGAGCCTCTGTTCATTAACTGCCATGTGTTTTAGTTGCCTAATGTCTTTCCATAAATATTCATTCAAATTGCTCAGTTTACTTTATTAATACACGATATCACAATATTGGTAAAATTTCACATTACAGGTAGGAGGATAAAACAATAAAAATAGATGGATATATTTAGATTGATGGATTGATGGATGGATGGTTATATGGATGGAGAGATAGATGGATGGATGAATAGATAGATAAATGGATGGACAGATGGATGGATGGATGAATATTTAGATGGATGGTTGGATGAATGGATGGATGAATGGATGGACAGATGGATGAATGGATAGATAGATAGATAGATAGATAGATAGATAGATAGATAGATAGATAGATAGATAGATAGATAGATAGATAGATAGATAGATAGATAGATAGATAGATAGATAGATAGATAGATAGATAGATAGATAGATAGAATAATGGATATTTAGATAGATAGATGGATGGATGGATGGATGGATGGATGGATGGATGAATAGATATTTAGATAGATGGATGGATGAATAGATAGATAAGTGGATGGATGGATATAGATGGAAGGATAGATGCATAAATATTTAGATGGATGAATAGATGGATGGGTGGATATTTAGATGAACGGATGGATAGATAGATAGAAATATGGATAGATGGATGGAAGGATGGTTATATGGATGGAGAAATAGATGGATGAATAGATAGATAGATAGATAGATAGATAGATAGATAGATAGATAGATAGATAGATAGATAGATAGATAGATAGATAGATAGATAGATAGATAGATAGATAGACGGACGGACGGACGGACGGACGGACGGACGGACGGACGGACGGACAGACAGACAGACAGACAGATAGATAGCAGAATGGATATTTAGATAGATGGATGGATGAATAGATAGATAAATGGATGGATGGATAGATGGAAGGATAGATGCATAAATATTTAGATGGATGAATAGATGGATGGGTGGATATTTAGATGAACGGATGGATGAATAGATAGATAGATGGATGGATGGAAGGATTGATGGATATTTAGATGAATGGATGGATAAATATATAGATACATGGATAGATGATAGATGGATGGATGAATGGATGTTTAGATGAACGGATGGATGAAAGGTTGGATGGATGAGTGGATGATGGATGGATGGATGGATGGATATTTAGATGGATGGATGGCTGAATGAATAAATAGATGCCCATTTTTACCCGAATCCAATCAAACGATCTATTACATTAAGCTCCACCCACATTTATTTTTGTATTGAACTCGTGGTTCAAAGCTCATCTAAATATAACATTTAAATGGATCATCCTGTTTATTCATATTAATTTAGAAAAATTCTGCACTAAAAGCACAAATAGAGAATAAATGAATAAATAAATAAAACACCGCTTCTCTTTGCTAGTGCAGTCTTCTTTAAATAGTTAGAATTATTTTAATCTTATAAAAAAATAATCTCAATAATTTAAAAATACTAACCACAATTATTTGAATCTTAATAATTGTATCTGATAAATGCAAAAATTAAATCACTCATTAAAAAGTGCGGTCTTCTCAGAGAAAGCTCTCCTTTGAGATTGTGTTTTATTCAGTAGCTCCACGTTAAAAATTGATGTTTTATGGAGGAAAAGGTCACGAACAGGCGGCTGTGATGCTCCACCTGTGGCTCAATTGCGCGCGCACCACCAAACACTCCAATGCTCTGTTTTATAGCTCCAAGAATGGGAAAATCAGAGAGCCAAATGGATATCATGGAGAAAAGCACCAAACCGAGAAAGCATCGCTGGACTGTAGTGGAAATCGGACTGTCTGTGATTGTGCTTCTGATGAGCTGTGCACTGGCTGGACTCATAGTGCTCTACACTTCAGCGCTGAGAGGTGAGAAATTTCAGCTGCAAATCAGAGCAGTTTTACTCAAGTGCTGTTCAAGACCCTTCAAACAACACAAAACATGCTCATGATCTCTGCAGAATACCGAGAGAAAAGCAAGCATTCATAGAACAGCTCCGGGCGAGCTTTCTTTTGCAGAACCTAACTTGATTATTAGTTAATAACACAATATTTATTGGTTTAATGTTTTATATGTATTTTAGATATTTAAAGTCATATTTTTATATTTAAATATTATTTGAATATTTAAGCACACTACCTGCTAAAAGTCTTGTCAATCCCAGTTGTAAGAGGAACAAATAATAACTTGACTTCTAGTTGATCATTTGGAAAAGTGGCAGAAGGTGGATTTTTCCAACGCAGGCTTATACCCCGTTAACGTTTCTTGAGATCGCGAATCATGTAGCCGGAGGTACGTATGGCTGCATTTAATTTTTTAAGCGAGCGCTACGGGGCGGTATGATGCCGTTCTTTTTTGTGCTTACCGGCTGACCGCTTACCTCTGTTTGGAGGGCTTTCCCGCTGCAACCAGTTTGTCCAGTTAGCTCGTGTTGTACATCGGCGGACTTGAGATGCAGAGAGGAGCTGACCACGACAACGACCAGGTTCAAGTCCGGGGAAGAGCAGTTGCAGAAATCAGGCAAGACAAAAACAGAATCCAAAAAATGAAACGAGCGAGTGAACAACAGGGTAAGAATGTGGTAAAATCTGAAAACGTGGTAAAAACCAGACGAGGGCTTTTCTTTTTCAGGACGGCTTTTTTAAATTGTAGGTTTGGTTTAGGGAAGTAAACGGACGAGCGGGTCAAACAGTAAATCTGGTTGGGTTTAGGGAAGGAGGAGTGTGGATCAGTTGATTGGCCAGTCGCTCAGTCAATCTTTCAGTCAGTCAGTCAGACGGTCGTTCGGCAGCAGCCTCTGGTGGTTTTACATGAGAACAGCGCTGGCGCAAGCGGCACTCGCGAGAGACATTTGAGATACAAAAAAGCGCACAAAGTGACCTCTTGTGGATTCGCAAAAACTGCAAAAGTACGTTCCTCCCGGGATGTATTTCGTGGTCTCCAGAAACGTCCACTGGACTATGTTTTCAGAATGAGCCTGGGTTGATCAGATGAATCATCTGTTGATCAGCATCCCAATCATCACATATACTGCAGAAGACCTACTGGACTTAGCATGGACCCAAGATTCTCACTGAAATCAGTCAAGTTTAGTGAAGAATAAACCATGGTTTGGGGTTTAATTCAGATTGGGGGCGTGCAAGAGATCTGCAACATCAACAGCCTGAGGTATCAAGACATTTGTGCTGCCCATTACATTGCTAACCACAGGAGAGGGCAAATTCTCATACTTCAGCCTCCACATCAAAGTTCCTGAAAGCAAAGAAGGTCAAGGGGCTGCAGGATTGGCCAGCCCAGTTACCAGACATGAACATTATTGAGCATGTCTGGGGTAAGATGGAGGAGGTATTGAAGATGAACCCAAAGAATCTTGATGAACTCTGGGAGTCCTGCAAGAACGCTTTCTTTGCCATTCCAGATGACTTTATTAATCAGTGATTTGAGTCATTGCAGAGATGTATGGATGCAGTCGTCCAAGCTCATGATGGAGTCAGACACAATATTCATTCTGTCTCCACTGCAGCAGGACTTTATATCCTATACTGGACATTATTTCTGTTCAGTGACTAGACTATTGTCTAAGCAAAGTCAGACCTTCCTCTCCTAATTAAATCACTAAAAATCAAGGCTTGATCATCGTTTATTTTTCTAAAATAAGCGTAATCTAGAGCAGTGGTTCCCAACATTTTTTTTGCCTGAGACCCCCTTTTCCTTTGGAAAATATTGTAAGGCCCCCCTTCACATATACGTTTGCAGTAAGGATGACAAAAAATGCATTTCGTGTTTCCAGTATTTCTGGCGCCGTGCTCCAAATTGTTTGGAGCTTCCTCACCTGGGTACAATATGCTTGGGTCATTACTATTAGCTGCTGAAGGCAAATCAGAGAGACTCGGTTATTTTTGTGGAAGACGAATTACAAATTTGTCCATTTTTTTTGGTCAGCCAGGGGATAAAATGAACTGCTAAAATTTTGTAAAAATATGACACAAGCCCCCACAGAGCTCTGAGGCCCCCCTATTGTAGACCACTCATCTAGAGGTCTTTGCCCTTCATATAAGCCACTTAACTTCAACTAGAAGTCAATTCAATTTAGCTTTATTTGTATAGCGCTTTTACAATGTAGATTTTGTCAAAGCAGCTTCACATAAATGGTCATAGTAACTGGAACAGTGTAGTTCAGTTTTTAGTGTTTAAGTTCAGTTCAGTGTGATTTAATCATTACTGAGAGTTCAAACACTGAAGAGCAAATTCATCGATGCGTAGCTCTACCAATCCTGAACCATGCGAGGCAGTGGCGACAGCGGAGAGGGAAAAAAAACTTCACCTGATGGGAGTGAAGAAAAAAAACCTTGAGAGAACCAGACTCAGTTGGGCACGACCATTTTAATTTCTCCGCTGGCCAAAAGTCTTGTGCAGAGCTTTAGTCGCCGTGGTGGAGGCTGGAAGATGGCCTCAGCGAAGACTCATCTGTCCCTGGAGCGTCGCTGGAATCAGACACATGTTCTCCACTCATGTTCTCAAGTCAAGTTATTATTTGTTGTTTCTAAAACTTAGATAGCCAACAAGACTTTTGTCAGGTAGTGCATTACTTTAGATATTTTGTATTTAGACACTGAAATATTTGTGTATATAATTTGTATATACACAAACATATATTTGGATTGACAATTTTTTTAAGGTAAGTGGTTGCGAACAATTTAAATGTTCTGAAGTTACACAAATTAAGTTTAACATTACTAAATTTAATTTGTTTGTTTAAATTCAGTATATATAAATTGTTTGCAACCACTTACCTTAAATCATTTTTTGTTAATGAATTCTTTCAGAGCTTACAGGTTATACAGGCCACACATTGTTATGTAATGAAATAAATCTGCACAACCAATTATGAATTTACTGTAATCCAAAAGCATCTTCTTATGTATCAAATACTTCTGACACATATCTGATTATATTCTATTTTCCTTTTATATTTCAGAGCGTTTTAACATAAACGATTCTTCAAAAGGTAAAGTATGCTGTTAAATCATGCGCAATCACTCCATTTTGTGTATTCTGTACAGTATTAGTGCATATATTTAGTATAGATGCACACACTGTGTACTATTAGCATGCCAAACCTCCAATAATATTAGTTTTATGTATTTTAACCTAAATTAAAATCCAAAACTACTGTATGCTGTCAAGTAGATCATTTATGTGAACTTTAGTGTAGTTTGGCAGGTTTTAATATTTAATATCCATATCGTGTTATATATATATGTGTGCTATATGAGCAATATCACACAAGTAGCAGTGCGATATTGCTGTATATCAGCCCTGATGGGAGGCAAGCATTAGCACAAGGCCGCAAGGCGAGTGTCCCACCAGTGCTGATATACAGCCATATCACACTGCTACTCGTGTGATATTGTGTTTATACAACAGTTCGACGGCACAATGGTGTATATAAAAAAGAAAATCAAACACGGAGTGTCTAAAAACCCAGTTTTAATTAGGAACTACTTTCTTCCGCAATTCATTTACATCTGCAGCTGACGTCAGAACAGTAGAAGCCGTTACTAATTCACCAACGTGACTTTAGAGCTAGTGTTTGAATGACTCTCTATAGTGTAATGTCTAAAGTGATGACAAAACAGCTGATTTTGCTCACACTTTAGGACTAAAAGGCTGAACGTGATATGAAATGCCATCCGTCTACAGAGATATCTTCTTACAGTGTTACAGTCTACAATATTTCTCTGTTGCAATCGAGATATCACAATAATTCACCCCGGAAAAATCAACGCAATCACTACCAGACTGCTGTTGTGTTTGCGATAAGGAAAAACGCTAAACACATGCAGACTTTGCTTCTTTCTTTCTGCCAACACAACACACATTCCTGATATGTGAGCAAATCGGTATAAATAGAGCACTACAACATACAAAAGAGAGAGATCGACAAAGGATATCAGTTACCAGCATACCTGCCAACATGTCTCTGAAAATCCGGGAGAGTGGGGGGTGTTCGGGGGTGAGGTCTCTGAATAACACTATTGAGAACTGGGATAGGATGCAGCGGGTTTTGGGCGGCCGTTGCGATCGGGTACTGTACCAAAGTTGACAACCCGGGGGTGTTTACAGACTGTACCAATAGGGAATTATCTAAATTACGGAAGTTGTCTAGAAGAAATAAAAAACGGGTCTGAAATACGGTATACTCTCAGGAAAAACGGGATTGTTGCAGGTATGCTTATCAGTTTAATAATAATTTGATCAGCTGTAGTCAGAAATCAGACTGTTATAATCTTCTAAGCGTAAGGGCTTAGTATCCGGTTCTGTCGCCATCTTGTGGATAGAAAACGTCAACCGTCTTTGGTATACTACACCATGGCAGCCTCATGGCCGCCGACGAGCTCTCTCAGAAATTGTAAATATTTTAAAATAGGCACTATTTTTTATAAATTAACTGCATAGTTGCATTCTAAACAGCTACATTCTTGACTAAAAAAGCCTCAAAAGTACATTATGTTTTCTAATAGCAGTAATATTTGTCAAACTGTAGTGTCTCTCTGCTTGTTCCTGACTGTAAATGGGGGGAGTAATACACAAAGGTGAAGTGTGAAGAGGCGTTTGTGTGATGTTACTAGCAAAATATCACATCGCTATCAGCCAATCAGATTGAAGAACCAGACAGACCTATTATATATATATATATATATATATATATATATATATATATATATATATATATATATATATATATATGTATATATATATATATATATATATATATATATATATATATATATATATATGTATATATATATATATATATATATATATATATATATATATATATATATATATATGTGTGTGTGTTTTCTTAGCTATTTATTCAGTGCGATATTTATAATACTGTATGTTATAATATGTTGATCATAAATATTACATTTTGTGCAGAGTTTTGTCCGATTATCCTATATAAGAACTCCATTTACTGTACAATATTATTGCAGAAAGTACAGGATACATTTTGTAATAATATTATTAATAATAAATGTTATTTCTAACTCGCTTTTCTAAGACCCAAAGCGCTTACAAGATAGTAGAAAACAACAAAGCATAGTAAAACAATAATGAATACAGTAAAAAAAAAACCCCGGTAAGAATAAAAGAGATATCACAAATTAAAAACAGTCCTAAAACGATGAGTTTTAAGTAGCTTCTTAAAATAGTCCAAGGAACCAGCATTCCTAATGTCTGTGGGAAAAGCATTCCAAAGTTTGGGTACACGGTAAGAGAATGTCCTACCTCCCATGGTGCTGAGTTTACAGCAAGGCTGAAACAGCGTAGGACCCAAGGCAGGGAATGCATTATGTAATACTAGTGTAACTGAATCAGTATGGCAGGCTGTTTTAGCATTAAATCTATAAACTGTACTAGTATCTGCTATATATATATATATTTTTTATTTTCTTTAGGTATTAGTACTCATTTATTAAATACTGGTAACACTTGAACTTGAGTCATTGGATATTAAAGCATTTTCATTAGATACTATAATACTTTATTATTAAGTCGAAACTATTTTTTATTCATAAAATTGGAATCTTTTAATCAGAATGATTTAATTATTTTCTTTTTAACAGAAAGATTGTTTCAACACATTTCTAATCATAATAATTTTAATAATTTATTTCTAATAGCTGATTTCTTTTATCTTTGCCATGATGAGAGTAAATAATATTTTACTAGATGTTTTTCAAGATACTAGTATTCAGCTTAAAGTGACATTTAAAGGCTTAACTAGGTTAATTAGGTTAAAGTTTGGGTAATGAGGCAAGTCATTGAATAACAGTGGTTTGTTCTGACAATTAGGAAAAATACTGCTTGGCTAATAATATTGACCTTAAAACGGTTTAAAAATATTAAAAACTGCTTTTATTCTAGCCGAATAAAACAAATAGGACTTTCTCCAGAATAAAAAATATTATCGGAAATACTGTGAAAATTTCCTTGCTCTGTTAAAAACCATTTGGGAAATATTTGAAGGAGAAAAAAACTCACAGAAGGGCGAATCATTTAGAGTTTAAGTGTGGATTATATGTTAAAAAGGCCTGCCATATAATCTCTCACTATACGACATTAGTCTGCATGTGTGTTATTTAAGTGCATTATGTTGCGTTTGAACCCACTCATGTTGTTTATCTCGCCACATCACAACAGGGCTGAAATATCGATCAGACGCCGACAGCAATGTCTGTACAACCCCACAGTGTGTCACTGCCGGTAAGATACTCAAAGTCACTTTATTAATATTTTTGGCATTCTTGCCTTGTAAAAATGCTTTATTTTGTCCCAACACACCTCAATTAAGTTAACTCAATATTTGTTTACAAATTTAAGTGGATTGAACATCAATCGATTAAGTTGTCCCTCAAAAAACTTGTGAATAGAATTGATTCAACTCATTTTAAATTAGTAGTTAAACAAGACATTTTTTGAGTAAAATATATACATTAGCAAAGAAGGCTGTTCAAAATGATAAATTTGATCAAAATATGAAAAGAAATGTAGCAACTTGCATTAACAGCCTATGCATGCAAACACCTACAATATTTTTTATCTTGGCACATGAATACACAGATATATTTTGTGTATATTATGACAATAACAAAACTTATTTGATATATTGTGCAACCCTAGCTACTATAAGAAAGGAGCAACAACTAAAAATGTTGTTAAAAACTAAAAAAAAACAATTAAGAACGATTTTCAGCAACATGGAAGTGTTATTATGAATCAGCCTGGAAGAGGCCGGGTCATACCTGTCAACATTGGGATGTGAAAATAAGGGATATGCCCACCATAATAAGGGGTCACCCCCCACCCCCACACCCCTCTTAAAAAAATCCCCAAATTACTAAATATGTTCATTTGGAGCTGTTTCATTGTAAATAAACAGCTAAATTGTCAGTAAAATGGTTTAAAATTATTATTAACAAAATAAAAATAAATATATACATTAGCAGCAAACACATTAGCAAACAGTTCAGCTTTTAAAATTAATAGCTATTACAATAAAATAGAATCAAGCTATCTCATTAGCCATTTCTCCACTGTATAACTTACACATTCTGATTAAAGAGCAACGAATGAATCTCTCATTTATTAAGATTTTTTTTATTACATTAAATAAGAGGTGTCAATTTAAAAATGCACACATCTAACATTATACTGAAAGCATTCGACTGCTTTCCTTACTTTTATGGTCATTTAAGACAAAATTAGTTGTGTTTGGGAAAAAAAAACACCAAGATCGACATCTTAATATAATAATAATGTGTGTATGTCCGTTTAAACACGCACCCAAAAGCCAGACTTTCTCTCCGCTTCTAATCCCGTGTACAGAATTCGTTTGGGAAACAGCATCTGTTTATCACTATGGAGCGCGTCAGCTGACAGTCATGCACCATTAGATGACTGTTTTAAGGATTGTATAGGATGGGTGACGGCACTTGTAATCAAAAGGAAAGGGAATCATGGCGTTTTTAATGTTTATTTATAAGTGTTTTCATACTTAAACAAAGCGAAAGCACAGAAGGCTCGCGTTTTAGAGCAAGGGGCGACCCCTGGTGGTTCGGCGGTATGGATTGCGTATAGGGAGACTCGGCTGTTCAGAGAAAGACTGAAAATACGGGAAAATACCTTTACGAGATGATAGCGGGATAGAACTGTAAAATATGGCAGAATCCCGGGCAAACGGGAGGGTTGACAAGTATGGGCCGGGTTTATATCTTGTCCAAACACACTGATAGTGTGATAAAAAAAAAATATCGCCGTTAATCTATTCTCGAAGTTGTGTTGGGAGCTGGGTCTATTCTACGCAAGCTATGATGACTTTTACCTTGATAGTTTAGCATGGATGTATACCTGACCGTTGAGCCGTCTGACGAAATAGTGCCCTTCTGAATCAAATCAGCAGGATGCCTGACCTTAACTACAGTTCTGCAGTTTCACTTTAACTCATGAAGATTTCATTCATGCCGCCGTGACAAACTGGGGTACTAGACGCAAATAAGTAGTAAGGACTGGTGAGAGTGTTAAAGAATTTAATAACGCACGCCAAATGGAAAGAAAACGTCTGCATTTCGCGATGTGTGTGTGCTTGTATGTGTGTGTGTGGTCCTTTACTGACAGCCGTGTGTGTGTATTAAAGTGATTTTTATACGCTAGGTCCCCTTTAAATTTACCAGAGTGTCGATATTAATGGAAAACACTTAATGTCAACTTGAGTTTTTTGGCTCACATGTTGTTTTTTTATTCCACTGATCCAGCGGCTCGTCTGCTCCAGAACATGGACCCCAGTGTGGACCCGTGCCAGAACTTTTATCAGTACGCCTGTGGAGGCTGGATCGAGCGGCACGTCATTCCTGAAACCAGCTCACTCCACAGCGTCTTCAACATCCTCCGAGACGAGCTGGAGATTGTGCTCAAGGGTCGGTTTGTGTCTACTTCAACATCAGCTTTTTTTTTTTGGGGGGGGGGGGGGGGGGTTGGTTCATGTGGAGTCTGCTAAAGGTTTTTTATCTTGTTGCTTGCTGACTGATGTCTCACAGGAGTTCTGGAGATGGAAAATAAGGATGACAGAGAGGCCTTCAAGAAAGCCAAAACACTCTACAGCTCATGCATGAACGAGAGTGAGTCTGTGATTTGAACTTTCTGTTTGGCTGACTACATCTTTTCATTTTGAAGTTGCTCATTAATTTCAATAATTACAAAAAATGTCAAGTGAATTTAACATTTAAATTTAAATGAGCTATTTTAAAATGTATTTACAACTCCAATACTCTGCAATGCCATAAAATATTATGACAAATTACACTGTGTGGAGTTTTACAACATCAGGGCGGCACGGTTGCTCAGTGTTTAACACTTTCGCCTTACAGCAAGAAGGTCTCTAGTTCTGGGTCAGTTGGCATTTCTGTGTGGAGTTTGCATGTTCCCCCCGTGTTGGCGTGGGTTTCCTCTGGGTGCTTCGGTTTCCCCCCACAGTCCAAACACATGTGCTGTAGGTGATTTGAATAAACTAAATTGGCCATAGTGTATGCATGTGAATGAGAGTGTATGGGTGTTTCCCAGTACTGGGTTGCATCTGGAAGGGTGTCTGCTGTGTAAAACATATGCTGAATAAGCTGGTGGTTCATTCCGCTGTGGCGACCCTGATGACTAAAGGCTGATTTATAATTCTGCATCAAGCGCACACGTATGCTCTGGTGCAGCCTACGCGTGGATGCATAGCCCTCGCCATGGCCATCGGCCACACTCTCAAAAAATTTAACTACACATCGCACCGATAGGTAGCGCAAGCTCTGTAATGTCAAACTCGGCTTGGTAGCACTGACGAGTGTGGACGGAGATATAACTCTAATTACAAAAGAGTCAAGTGAATTAAATGTTTTTAAGTCGAAGAAAGAAAAAAATGTAGTTTTATTTAGAACTTCAATACCTTGCAACCCTATAAAGCAGGGACCACCAAACTTGTTCCTGGAGGGCCGGTGTTCTGCAGATTTTAATCCAAATCCCTAATCAAACACACCTGAATGAGCTAATCATGGTCTTACTAGGTATACTTGAAACACCCAGGCAGGTGTGTTAAGGCAAGTTGGAGCTAAACATCAGCCCTCCAGGACCAAGACTGGTGACCCCTGCTATAAAATGGTTTAACAAATATCCCTATGGACTTTTTACAACATTATTTATGACTTTGCAGTTCTGGTTTTACATCTGGTTTTTAAGTTTGCCACTATGCAGACACATGGGCATTTGTAGCTCCACCCTCTTTTAAAAAAGACCACAATCTTATTTGAATTTAAAGCGACAGTCACAAAAATGGCATAATTAAGATTAAAGGGTCAGCTCCGGAGACGCATCAAACATCATTTGTGGGGTATTTTGAGCTTAAATTTCACATACACACTCTAGGAACTCATTTTACATCTTGTAAACAGCATAATATGTGCTTTGTAAAGCTAAAAAGGGCATTATCCCGGGTCATATATGATTTCAATATTTCTAAAATATGACAAACAAAGTCCCATTCATACTTTCACAACTCATGTTTTAAAAACCATCAGTGTAAAGTTTTGGAATTATATTTTTATAATTGTACAATGTAGCATTTAGACTGCCTTAAAGCAAACAAACATGGACTAAAATGTTATGGGATTGATGTTACAGAGCAGACGTGGAGCCTTGAGGACACGCTGGCTTTGCAGTAATTGTATATCTTTTACAATTATTGTATGTTTTGTGTTGAATCTTTATTTTGGATTCTGTGGTGTTAATGAGGCCAGAAAGGGCAACTCAACCTGCACTCTGTGTGGGTCCTAATGCCCCAGTATAGTGGAGGGACTCTTTTGGCCTGTTTCCACTGAGTGGCACGGTAGGGTACGGTATGCTTTTATGGCCGTTTCCACTGTCAAAAGGCGTACCGAACCGAACCTTACCACTTTTTTTTTTTTGCAAAGGGTACCAAGGGTACCGAAAGGCAGAGCTAGACGCGCAGCTGAATGCTATTGGTTTACAGAGATACATCATTCGCTCACGCAACAAGCCAAATTGAAAACAAAGGAACCGTCATGTTTTAAATACACAGCCGAAACATTACATCATAGCATTATATACATATAATAATGAGCCATGGATGACACGAGCTCAAACAAACCTTGTCGTCGTGTTGATGACCAGCCACAAAGCCAAGAAGAGCAAAATCTGCTGTGCCCTGTTGTTTTACGAGGCCCTCTAAAAATGCGAGCTGCTTCACTCTGTCCAGAGAGCTCACGATTGCATCTATATTTGAAATAACGAACTTTTTGAGCTCATATTGATAACCTGCACATGATCATTGAAGCGCTCTGATATCCGATGATCCTGTCAGAAAGGGACAAACGCAAGAGAAAAAAAAAAAAAAAACGGGAAGAAGCCAAAAAAAGAAGGAGAAGCCAGAAAAAACAGCAGCAAATGATGCGTCTGCAACCTAAAACATAAACAAAATGCCATGTTTAACTATTATCATCACCTTTTGAGCTATTATGAACTGGGAATGACGGAATTACTTTCTAACAAGAGGCTACACGTACTGTTAAAGATTAAAGACACTTATGAGAGGTTTGCACTGACTGTGGGCTAAATTTCGGGTTGGGGGGATGTCGAGGGAGCTGTCGCGGACGCCGCCCTCTCTATGCTGCCGCCCTAGACGCAGATATAACTGAGGGTGTGGGTGGTAGGGGTAGTTTTGCGGACGCTGCCCTCTCTATTCTGCCGCCCTAGACGCAGATATAACTGAGGGCGCGGGTGGTAAGGGTAGTGTCGCGGACGCCGCTCTCTCTATTTTGCCGTCCTAGACACGGATATAACTGAGGGCGCGGGTGGTGAGGGTAGTGTCACGTACACCGCCCTCTCTATTCTGCCGAACTAGACGCGGATATAACTGAGGGCACGGGTGGTAAGGGTAGTGTCGCAGACGCCACCCTCTCTATTTTGCTGTCCTAGTCGCGGATATAACTGAGGGCACGGATGGTGAGGATAGTGTCGCAGACGCCGCCCTCTCTATTCTGCCGACCTAGACGTGGATATAACTAAGGGCGCGGGTGGTGAGGGTAATGTTGCGGATGCCGCCCTCTCTATTCTGCCACCCTAGAAGCGGATATAACTAAGGGCGCGGGTGGTAAGGGTAGTGTCATGGACTATTCTCTATTTTGCCGTCCTAGACGCGGATATAACTGAGGGTGTGGGTGGTGAGCGTAGTGTCGCGGACGCCGCCCTCTCTATTCTGCTGCCCTAGACGTGGATATAACTATGGGCATGGGTGGTGAGGGTAGTGTCGCGGACGCCGCCCTCTCTATTCTGCTGCCCTAGACGTGGATATAACTATGGGCATGGGTGGTGAGGGTAGTGTCCTGGACGCCGCCCTATACACGGATATAACTGAGGGCGCATGAGGTGAGGGTAGTGTCGGGGATGCCGCCCTATCTATTCTGCCGCCCTAGGCGGCCGCCTAGGTCGCCTCTATGGACGCACCTGCCCTGACTACATCTGGAGTTTTTACAACAACATCTGTTTTTTGTTTCTGATTGACCGACATGGCTGGGTTCACTTCAAATGTGGAAGATGCGAATGAGGCAAATTTTGAACATTCGCAACAAACGCATTGCTTATTCCACATTGTTCGACCGTGGAATGCTAATGCGCCTCTGTTCTCACATTAGCATTTAAATTTACTAGCGAAAATACTCCATTTGGTGTGAGCCCATCTTAAAAGGGTCATTATCGCCACCTGTTGGTTCGGCGTGCCCATAACATGCACCTCAGCAATCACAGTCCATTTTTGCTGTGTCATGTGGATGGAGTTTTAATAAATAAAACGAAAGCAGGGAAAACTCTGTTAATAAAAATACTCATGTACATACGAACATGACCTAACACACTAATATTGTTGTCTCTTTGCTTCCCCCTGCAGTTCTGATCGAGCAGCGCGACTCGCAGCCTCTACTCCGGCTCATTGACAGCATTGGCGACTGGCCCGTGGCTTCAGAGGTCTGGAATGGCACATCAGGTACAGGAGATAGCACAGCCGTCTCTAATTCACTCGCACTGAGAATGGCAGCATCTTGGCCTTATCTAAATGGGATAAATGCAGCGGCTCCAGCCGTGCTGTCTCTGCGTGTTGATAAGGCGCGAGACTGATGGAAAAGTCCAGTGGTGCTGCTCATCTGTCATGTGTAGAGCAGATAGAGGCGCGTCGAGGAGGGCGAGCAGACGAGAGACTGACCTAGTGGGTGAACCCACACTATAGGGCTTGTTGATATACATTAGAAAAATTATGGTTGTTATTTGTTTAAACTACTTACTTAAAATGAGCTAAAAATGACACAATTTATAAGGGTTTTTTGGGACCACTTAATTGATTTGTGTTCAATCAACTGATCAAATCAAAATTTGTCAAATCTAATAATCTCAATTTCAACTCAAATTAATCGAGGGCAGGATTTCCATCCAATAAATTTGTATAGCACAAACTAAAACAAAACATTTTACACAATTAAATGCAATGGGCTATATGCACAGCTAGTGTTTTTCAACCAATGATAAACATCCGGGTAACGGTTAATATGACTATTTTCATTTTTACAAGGTTCCTTTTATAGCATCGATTAAGTGAAACATTGTGGTGTTTCACAATGTTCACAAAATGAAAAGTGTTCATTTTACTTAACTAAACTAGCAGTTTTAGCTAGAACAAATCTGTACAGTATCAGTCTTATTATATATTTTTTCTCTTTGGTTCAAAGATACTAATAATTTTTTTAATATGTATGCAAACCGAGACACTCTGTCCTTTAATAGATTAATTATCTATTTTCAAAGCAAAAGATTGATTATTTATTATGGATCTAATACTATCTGAGACAAATAACTAGTTTGGTTTTGGAAATAAGCCTGTGATCATGTTTAATACATTATTTAATTGCGTCCATCTGACTGTGAACAACAGGACGTCTTTTGTATACTGAGTTTCATGGGTCAGCTTTTGAGATTTACAATTCAGTTTTATTACACATCAACCGGTCATGGTGCTCATTTAGTATCGCAATGCGTATTAAAGTCAATAGAAAAACATTGGCAAGCTGTTTTATTTCTGTAACATAATTTTTTTAGGTGAAACTCAATATTCAGAGAGAAAACTTTATCTATTTGGAATTAATTTGATTGTGAAATGGAAAACTGCTTGGCTGAACCATAATTGTAATAAGTATGAGTCAGTACTAGAGCCAGAAATGTTAAAGAGAGTGAATGCTGGTGAAATAAAGTTGACCTCAGCCCCTGACTTTCATATAAGAATAGTAAAGCAGATTAATGGGGACCTATTATACAAAAATCCCTTTTATAAATGGTGTAATACAGTTTTGTGGCAATATTGTACGAATATAACCAGCTTCTAATGGTAAAACTAGATTAATAATATTTTTTATAATCACATTTGATATGCAGAAACACTTTGATTGACATTCTCCCTTTATACGTGTCATCAGAGGGGGAAAGCCCCGCCTACTAGTGACCATCTTTCCCTCTTTAGCATAGGACGTTAATCTGGTTTTTAAGTCTGCCACTATGCAGACACATGAGCATTTGTAGCTCCACCCTCTTTTAAAAAAGACCACAATCTTATTTGAATTTAAAGCGACAGTCACCAAAATGGCATAATTAAGATTAAAGGGTCAGCTCCGGAGACGTATCAAACATCATTTGTGGGGTATTTTGAGCTTAAATTTCACATACACACTCTAGGAACTCATTTTACATCTTGTAAACAGCATAATATGTGCTTTGTAAAGCTAAAAAGGGCATTATCCCAGGTCATATATGATTTCAATATTTCTAAAATATGACAAAGTCTCATTCATACTTTCTTTTTTTACATAACTCATGTTTTAAAAACCATCAGTGTAAAGTTTTGGAAGCATATTTCTATAATTGTACAATGTAGCATTTAGACTGCCTTAAAGCAAACAAACATGGACTAAAATGTTATGGGATTGATGTTACAGAGCAGACGTGGAGCCTTGAGGACACGCTGGCTGTTCTGAACGGTCGCTATAATAAGAAGGCTGTGCTGGAGATGTTCGTGTGGCCAGATGACCGCGACTCCAGCCGCTACATCATCCATGTAAGATAACGATATGACTTTTGTTATTGTAGGTTAGAGTTTATACTGTCATTTATGCTGCAAACATAGCTAGTCAAAATTATTAGCCCCCCTTTTTATATTTTTCCCCAATTTCTGTTTAACGGAGAGAAGATTTTTTTTTTCAGCACATTTGTAATCATAATAGTTTTAATAACTAATTTCTAATAACTGATTTATTTGATCTTTGTCATGATGACAGTAAATAATATTTGACTAGATATTTTTCAATACACTTCTAAACAGCTTAAAGTGACATTTAAAGGCTTAACTAGGTTAATTAGGTTAACTAGGCAGCATTGAGTAATTAGGCAAGTTATTGTATAACTATGTTTTTTTCTGTAGACAGTCAAAAAAAATAAATTCGCTTAAAGGGGCTAATAATTTTGACCTTAAAATGGTTCATAAAAAAAATTTAAAACTGCTTTTATTCTAGTCAAAATAATGCAAATAAGACTTTCTCCAGAAGAGAAAATATTATCAGACATACTGTGAAAAAACAAAAAAAAAAAAAAATTCAAAGGGGGGCTAATAATTCTGACTTCAAAAGTATTTAGGGCAAGAATAAAGAATGAGCCTCCTCCATCCGGCCACTTTACCTTCTCTTTGTTTTACTTTTGCTCTTTACTTTACTTCTTTACTTTTGTGCATAAGGAAACATCCATTAGCATACATATTTAAATTAATTTGTTTAATTTCATTTGTTCATTGCAAAATGACTAAAAGAACAATAATAGAAAAGTGTGGTCAGAAAACTGCTATATCCAAACACATGTCCTGTTATGCCCCATATGGTGATGCAGACGTCTCCAAAACCCCACAGGTGGACAAATCTAAACTTGTTTTTATTAAAACAAATATAAATATGCATATAATAAATGATACTGCTAATAATAATAACATTATACAAATGCAAATTGTCATGAATAAATGATATTTGAGAAAGATATTTGTGTATTGCTGTGCATCCTGTGTGTATTAAGCATTTGGACCTGCATAGGCGCATAACTAACACGCTCTGTGCTGGACTTTAAACCAGCTTTTAGATGGTCAATGGCGCGGTCTATATCCGTTCATCAAAATAGCAATGCGCCAACAATGCGCCTTAACACACCTCCCTTTTAGACCTGCATGCCCACGAGTCCACAAAGTGGCGCAAATGGATTTACTATTTAAACAATGTGGTGCAAAAGAATTAGGGTTGTGCTGGTCTGAAAATAACAACAAATTTCGCCATACACAACTTGCAGCTTGCACCATCAGGTGTTATAAGTGCCAATTTATTGGAAATTGGGATTTAAACATAATCAGAAACCTAAATAAATAATCTTTCCATTAGGTTTGTTACAAAAGGACAATATTTAGTTACAACAACTGTACAACATACAATATAAAACAATTTGAAAGTATGGAAAATCTGGAGAAAATCACTTTTAAAGTCGAATAAATGACATTTTTTTTCCATATTAATCCATATTACTAATAAAATATACGTTTAATAGATTTACAGAAATCAATAATCATTATATTCAATGAAAATGATCATTACCTAATATAAAGATTACTAGCATAAACTAAAAATTGTCTAACTTTGACCCATTAGGTATTTTTTGGCTATCCCTAAACATATAACTATGCGAGATAAGACTGCTTTCGTGATTCAGCGTCACAAATACATTAAAAAAACATTAGAAAATGTTTATCAGAAATGATACATTTTCTTAAACATAAAAAATAAGCAGTAAAATTAAATTTATTCGTTCATTTTCTTTCGACTTAGTCCCTTATTTATCAGGCGTCACCACAGCGGAATGAACTGACAACTATTCCGGAATATGTTTTAACGCAGTGGATGCCCTTCCAGCTGCAGCCAAGTACTAGGAAACACCTATACACACTTATTCACATACACTATGGACAACTTAGTTTACCCAATTTACCTATAGCACTTGTGTTTGAACTGTGGGGAAAACAGGAGCACCCGGAGGAAACCCACACCAAGAGGGATAACATGCAAACTCTAGAAATGCCAACTGACCCAGCTGGGACTTAAACCAGCGACCTTCACGCTGTGAGGTGGCAGTGCTAACAACAAAGCCACCATGTTGCTGCAGAGAAATTAAGCTTGTACAAAAAAAATAATCAATGCATTCATCTATATCTCTCTATTTAGCATTACGGCAGCATTCTACTGCCTTCACCTCAATACTTGCAATCAAACCCAGTCTGATTGGTGATTCAACGCCACATCACCTTTTAAAATACACAGTGGGTAATTGCAATTTATTTTACATAATACACCCTGATTAAAATGCCATTTGAAGCGTGAGCTAATAAAACAGTAAGTTTGATTACAGCACCATTAGACGATCTCAGGCATGCCGAGCCCCAATACAGTGATTCAGAAACAAACAGAAGACTGTTTTTTTCATTGCGACTCTCTCCTTCTGATTGCACAGGTCGACCAGCCAGCTTTAGGAATGCCTTCAAGAGATTATTACCTCAGCGATGGGAATTACAAAAAGGTACATTGTGTTATTTTGTGTGAAGGATTCTCTGTTTTTGTCATGCTGTTAAAATTACACAAATCAGTAACTCTCCCTATTTGTGTGTGTGTGTGTGTGCGTGTGCGTGTTTTTATGACACATCAGTACACGTATGTGTATAAAGGAAATGGGTATTACACAGTTATTACAAGAAGATGGTGAATATGGTGACTACGATTCTGGATTTGCCTGTACATATCTGTTTGCACCTGTGCTGACCTTTGCTTGCCTGACAACGAATAAACCTGCATTGTTGATCTTACCTCAGCTGTATGTGTCACTCCCTGTGGTTACATACATCAGTTTTATTGTCTTTATTACAAGCAGGTTGTTTTAAAAACTTTTTAAACTTTTAAAAAAATCACAGAGAGTTGGAGCAGATATTTTAATCTTAGTTTATTTGCAAAAAAAAAATGTTATGTGGACATGTGTTTATATGTTGTTATTATAGAAACATGCCACCTGTTAATCAATTTGGTGGGTGGGGAAAACCACACTCCCACGTCACATTGTGGTGGGCCTCAAAATGACTGGGATACTGGGAAATTTTAAAAAAGAGACTTGTTGGGTTTATATCAGCCTAATATGACTGTGGTCCATTATGCTACACAAGTATCTGTCCAAACAGATTTTCATCATAGGTGCCCTTTAAAGTAATATATCGTCTGGCTTGGTGTTGTATACGCTACATAAACCTTGTAATAAACTGCCAGTACATTTTCTGTTATTTTACAAACTTATTTCTCTCTACATATCATTTCTTATACATTAAATAATTTCAAGCTACTAAAATGTCAATAAAAGTCACTTTGTTAAACTGTAGAGTTGAATTTTCAACACCAAAAGTCAACAGAGCAGAGATCAACATCCCATAATGCAATTCACGACTGTAAATAAACGGAAAACACTTGTGAATTACACAATATGAAAAGTGTTCATTGACAGATATTGTTTACAGTGCAGTTTCCTGTGAGGGTTGTGTTTATGTATATAGGGCAATAGAATACAATGAAAAACCCACAAATGTCCCCACAATTCACAAAAACAAACGTGTGTGTGTGTGTGTTTGTGGGCAGGTACGCGAGGCCTACCTGGAGTTCATGGTTTCAATGGCGAGGATTGCAAGGGAAGACAGAAATTTGACCCAAGATGAAGAGCGTGTGTTGGAGGACATGTCTCAAGTCCTGGAGCTGGAGACAGACATCGCTAACGTGAGCTCCTCAAATGCTAAATATTAACACAGGCAAAAGCATCTGTGAATAATGTGGAAAATGTGTATAATGTGAACGTCAAATCACAAATGCTTCAACAGGCTACCTCACCAGCAGAAGAACGCAATGACATCACTGTGCTCTACAACAAGATGACGCTGAGAGAAGCGCAGCAAACGTTCAACCTCAATGTGAGTCTGCAGATTCAAAAATTCTATTGTAAATACTATAGTTTTTTAATCATACCACAGTAAACACACACATTTTCTAGACACTTGCACCAAATACATTCTTACAATCATTCTATATTGCTATAAAACATTGTGCATTTCTGAATGTGCCTCACACAGGTGAGTGGGCTTGACAAACCACCTGTAGAAAATACACTCTTCTCTCCATAGGCACCAGACACATTCTTAAGGCTCGTGCACACCGGAACGCTTTTCATTTGCGTTTATCGCCAGCGTTTTTCGAGATGTTTTTCCGCATTCAAACGCAAGTGAATTTCACTGGCGTCCAGCAGAAGAGTATGCAAAATCCCTCCTTGACTTTAGATGGTGAAACACAACTTTAAGTGCAATAAGCAGCTCCATGTTCATACTGCCTCTGGGCATCTTCTTCAATGTGCGCTCGCATCGAAAGTTTTCCCTTGAGCACCTCCAAGTGCTGTTTACTGTAACTTTAGCAGCTCCGTGCACATGAACAAAAGTGCTAATCTGATTGGTGGAGAAGGTTTTGATACGGCTCGTCAAAACAAAACAAAAACAAACAAAAAAACGAGCTTGAGTTTCTTTAAAATAGCGCTTTTACGCCTTTTTTGCGCGTTAGTGTGCACAATCACATTGGCGCCCTTTATTTAGTCACAAGGCGTTACATGTCAAAGGACAACGTGAGCAAAAAGCGACCCCGTGTGAACGGGCCTTTAAAGTCACTTTATATCTCTGTAAAACATTGTGCATTTCTGAGTGTGCCTCACACAGGTGAGTGGGCTTAACAAACCACCTGTAGAAAACACGTTTTACAGGACTGAATAAGGAAAACATTGTTTACTTGTGAATGTACCACGAATAACGTTGCACTACTTGTTTTCATCAACTGTAAATATGTCCTTAGCACAATTCTTGCACTTGTATTGTCTATCTTAGGTCATTCATTCATTTTCTTTCCTGCTTAGTCCCTTTATTAATCTGGGGTCGCTATTGTGAAATGAACCGCCAACTTATCCAGGATATGGTTTTTACGCAGTAGATGCCCTTCCAGCTGCAACCCATCACTGGGAAACATCCATATACACTCATTCACACACATACACTACGGACAATTTTAGCCTACACAATTCACCATTGAACTGAGGGGGAAACCGGAGCATCCGGAGGAAACCCATGTGAAAACGGAGAGAACATGCAAACTCCACACAGAAATGCCAACTGTATAACTGTACTATAAATTACTTTTTTATAATATTTAACTAAACCATTTATAAATTCATTCTTTAGTGTGGTGTATGAAAATTGCAAAAGATAAACAGCTAGATATGGGGTTTAAGGATGAATAACTATTTTTAAAAATTATTTTTAAATTATTTTTGCACAAGCATGTTGACCTCCAAACTATTTATTACAGTCACAGACTCTGAACATAAGGTTTTTTTACACACACACATGCATCTTTTGTGTTTCTTCATTCATTTTCAGGGCTTTAACTGGACGCGCTACATCCAGGGTATCATGTCCAGCGTGTCCATTTCAGTGCAATCAGAAGAACCCATTGTTATTTACTGCTCCCCTTACCTGGAGAAGCTCAGCGAGGTCCTGTCCAAACATAGCCGCAGGTAATTCTTCACTGCTATCTCAATTATGAACATCCAGAAGAAATAAATATCCCTTATAGCTCTTTGAGTCTTTGTTGTGTTCCACTTTTTTTATCAGCGTTGTCATTGGTGCCTCTGCTGATATTTCTAAAAGAAGAGATTAAATGAGATGTTAGTTCAAGCACTGAGAAAGCACAGAGCTGTAAATTAAAGTGGATATTACAATATCTGACTGTAAACAAACTTTTTAGCTCATTTTAAAATCTTTGATTGTACAATTTTGAGCATATTTTAAAACATTGTTGACATAATCAAAGGTAACGACCACTTAAATCACATTATTGACTGGTAAACATAACTGTCTCCTTTATACTTTTCCCTTTATAAACAATTAATATGTCTTAATTTGGTGCCTGCATCAAATTACATTCACAAAAGTACAATTATTAGCCCCCCTGGATTATTATTTTTTTCAACACATTTCTAGACAAAATAGTTTTAATAACTCATTTCTAATAACTGATTTTTTAATCCCCATGATGACAGTACATATCTGCTGAAAAATATTTGACTAGATATTTTTCAAGGAACTTCTATACAGCTTAAAGTGACATTTAAAGGCTTAACTAGGTTAATTATGTTAACTAGGCAGGTTAGGGTAATTAGGCAAGTTATTGTATAACGATGGTTTGTTCTGTAGACTATCAAAATATATATATAGCTTAAAAGGGCTAATAATGTTGTCCTTAAATTGGTTTTTAAAAAATTGAAAACTTCTTTTAGCCGAAATAAAAAAAGGAAAAAAAATTCAAAGGGGGGCTAGTAATTCTGACTTTAACTGTATATTTACAGACAGAAAACATACTAATGCTTGTAAAAAAAAACTGTTTTAAAGAACATTTGAGAAAAGTAAAATGTCAAAAATATTCATGTTTCCATCATCATTCAGCATAACACATAATGTATAGTGCTCAGCATATATGAGTACACATATGACTTCTACAGTTAAGTCCAACCCAGGCTCATTCTGAAAACGTAGTCCAGCGGACGTTTCTGGAGGCCGCGAAATACGTCCCGGGAGGTACGTATGGCTGCATTTCATTTTTTTAAGCGAACGCTATGGGGCGGTGTGACGCCGTTCCTTTTCGCACTTGCCGGCTGACCGCTTACCTCCATGTGGAGGGCTTTCCCGCTGCAGTCAGTTTGTCCAGTCAGCTCATCTTGTGCGTCGGCGGACTTCAGATGCAGAGAGGAGGAGTTGACGAAGGCGTCCGGGTTGAAGTCCGGGGAAGAGCGGTTCCAGAAACCAAGTAAGACAAAAACAGAATGCAAAAAATAAAGCGAACAAGTTCATAACAGGGTGAGAACGCTGTGAAATCCGAAAACGTGGTAAAAAAAAAAACGATAAGCGTTTTTCGTTTTCTAGAAGGCTTTTCTAAATTGTTGCTCTGGTTTAGAGAATTGAGCGGGCGGGCGGATCAATCGGTAAAACTGGTTGGGTTCAGGGAAGGAGGAGGGTGGTCATTCGGTCAGTCAGACAGCGGCCTCTGGTGGGTTGATGCGAGAACAGCGCGGGCGAGAACGGCACTCGCGAGAGACATTCGAGATACGAAAAAGCGCACACAGCGGCCTCTCGTGGATTCGCGAAAACAAAAACTGCACAAATACGCACCTCTCGGGACGTATTTCGCGGTCTCCAGAAACGTCCGCTGGACTACGTTTTCAGAATGAGCCTGGATTGGTTAAATCTCTGAAATGTACAGTAGATGTGATGACAGTGAATGATCTGTGTGCAACATCTTGGCAGGACTCTGCAGAACTATCTGGTGTGGATGCTGATCATGGACAGGGTTAGCAGTATGAGCCGTCGCTTCAAAGACGTGAGAGCGCACTATAGAAAGGTCAGTCACACACTGAACAAACACAAACTCATGGCATTTCACTCATAGTGCTTTTAAAAGTCCCTTTTGCTCATACACTACTGTCTCATCACAATCGGTTTAATGTGGAATTAGATTTGGGCCAATAAAACATATTCTTTGTTGAAAAAAGTTTTTCATATACAGTACTGTGCTAAAGTTTTAGGCCAACATTAAATCTGTTGTTTTTCTGATGGTGTAATGGATATATGTGACCCTTTACCACAGAACCAAATTGTAAATTAAACAAAAATAAAATAAAAAGTCATGAGGGTAAATTTTTGGTCATTTTTTTAAAGTGAAATTTATACAAGGTGAATAAATTATGTTTTAGTTGATGTATGGTTTGTTAGGATAAGAGTTAGGTTAGGTTAGATTTATTTTTGGAATTTATATAAGCACAGTGCATCCGGAAAGTATTCATAGCGCTTCACTTTTTCACATGTTTTATGTTACAGCCTTATTCCAAAATGAAATAAATTCATTTATTTTCTCAAAAGTCTACACCCAATACCCCATAATGACAATGTGAAAAAGAGTTTTTGAAATTGTTGCAAGTTTATTAAAAATAAAAATGCTGAAAAATCACATGTACATCAGTATTCACAGCCTTTGGCGTGAAGCTCTAAATTGAGCTCAGGTACATTCTGTTTCCACTGATCATTCTTGAGATGTTTCAGCAGCTCTATTGGAGTTCACCTGTGGTCAATTCAGTTGATTGGACATGATTTGAAAAGGCATACACCTGTCTATATAAGGTCTCAGGGTAGACAGTGCATGTCAAAGCACAAACCAAGTATGAAGACAAAGGAATTGTCTGTTGACCACCAGAGACAGGATTGACTCGAGGCACAAGGATGGGGTAGGTTACAGAAAAAGTTCTGCTGCTCTGAAAGCTCCAATGAGCACAGTGGCCTTCATCATCCATAAGTGGAAGATGTTTGGAACCACCAGGACTCTTCCTAGAGCTGCCCGGCCATCTAAGCTGAGTAATCAGGGGAGAAGGGCCTTAGTCAGGGAGGTGATCATCAACCCGATGGTTAAACTCTCTGAGCTCCAGCGTTCTTTAGTGGAGAGAGGAGAAAATTACAGAAGGACAACCATCTGTGCAGCAATCCACCAATCAGGCCTCTATGGTAGCGTGGCCAGATGGAAGTCACTCCCCGCCTGGAATTTGCCAAAAGGCATCTGAAGGACTCTCAGACCATAAGAAACAAAATTCTCTGGTTTAATTCTCTGGTCTGTTACGTTTGGAGAAAACCAGGCACCGCTCATCACTAGGCTAATACCATCCCTACAGTGAAGCATGGTGGTGGCAGCATCATGCTGTGGGGATGTTTTTCAGCAGCAGGAACTGGAAGACTAGTCAGGATAGAGGGAAAGATGAATGCAGCAATGTACAGAGACATCCTGAAAGAAGACCTGCTTCAGAGTGCTCTTGACCTCAGACTGGGGCGACGGGTTATCTTCCTGCAGGACAATGACCCAAAGCACACCGCCAAAATGTCAATAGAGTGGCTTCACAACAACTCAGTGAATGTCCTTGAGTGGCCCAGCCAGAGCCCAGACCTAAATCCTATTGAACATCTCTGGAGATATCTGAAAATGGCTGCACACCATCGCTTTTTATCCAACCTGATGGAGCTTGAGAGGTTCTGCAAAGAGGAATGGGCGAAAATTCCCAAAGACAGGTGTGCCAAGCGTGTGGCATCATATTCAGTAAGACTTGAGGCTGTAATTGCTGCCAAAGGTGCATCAACAAAGTATTGAGCAAAGGCTGTGAATACTGATGTACATGTGATTTTACAGGTTTTGAATTTTTTTTTATTTGCAACAATTTCATTAAATCTTTCTTCATATTGTCATTATGGGGGATTGTATGTAGAATCTTGAGGAAATCAATTAATTTAATCCCTTTTGGAATAAGGCTGTAATATAAAAAATGTGGGAAAAAGTGAAGCGCTATGAATACTTTCCGAATGCACTGTATATAAGAATAAGTAGAAGATAATAACAATATTTTTTTTCTTTAACTCTAAATCTAAAGTTTAGTCCCTGTTTGCGATCGTTGCTCTGAGTTTGTATGTGTGCGTCTGTTCACTCAGGCTCTGCACGGCACTACAGTAGAAGAGGCTCGGTGGAGAGACTGTGTCCGATACGTTCAGGGTAACATGGAGAATGCGGTCGGAGCTCTATACGTGCGGGAAACCTTCTCTGGAAACAGCAAACGCATGGTAAAAACCAGACCCTCAGAAACAACAAACGCATGATAAACACTTGACCCCCAGAAACAGACATAACACGAACATCCTCCTTCAGTGCTTTAGATAACGAGCTGCTATCAGACTGTTCTGTGGGATTTCTGTCATCACTGTTCATTATGATGGATGAATGATCCTGGAGGACTTTGTGTAACTGCTCTGTGTACCCTTTTACATTCTTAAACCATGTTAAACTCTCACATTCTTTTACACACACTCATACACTACGGCCAATTTTAGTTCATCCAATTCACCTATAGCGCATGTGTTTGGACTGTGGGGGAAATCGGAATACCTGGAAGAAACCCACACCAACATGGGGAGAACATGCAAACTCCACACAGAAATGCCAACTAACACAGCCGGGACTCGGACCAGTCACCTTCTTGCTGTCAGGCGACAGTACTAAACACTAAACCACAGTGCCGCCCTGTTTATATATATATATATATATATATATATATATATATATATATATATATATATATATATATATATATATATATTAGGGATGCAACAATACAGATAGCTCACGGTTCAATACATCCCTCGGTTTTTTAACACGGTTTTCGGCTCGTTTTGGTTCTCATGGCCTGAAACAAGTGTTTTTTTTTTTGTTCTACAGGCAATAGGAACAGTAAGAGGTTAAGGTGAAAAAAATAAAAACGATTTATTGCAATACTCATTTTGTTTTACTTAAAAGCCAATAAAAGCGCACTAGTTCCTAGTGTATTGTATAAAAAAAATCAACACTGAAATCTCACAGCTGCTGGTAGCCCATGTACAAACCGGGGAACACACAAAATCCAACATTTTAAAAATAAACATACATGTGAAGTTAATAAAGATAAATTGGCCATTTCAAATAAACATATTTGTACTTAAGTAAACATAAATAAACCATCTTAATTATCTCGGTGCTGTAAAAATGCGAGGCTGTAGTCTGTAATGCGGATTGAGTGCTTTTATAAGATGACAAAAGTTCACATTTCTAATCACCGAAAACAGCTGCAAATCTTTAGCAATAAACACCCGCACTGCCTTTGTTATTTTTATGTGTCTCTCGGAACCAGTTTGGTTTGTTTGCTTGAAAGATTCAGCGAGGGATTGTTGCTATTTGGAGGAATTTATTACCTTCTCTGCTATCCTGCCTTCAGACAGTGATATTGTATCTGATGACGCTGCAGATGTGCAGTTGTGGTTATATGTGTAAAACAGTGCTTGCACACAGTTATTTTTTGTTCACTGGTTTTTCTTTTATTGGCATTATACTTACTGGGAAAACCGAAATGTCCTCACACCGCAGATTCAGGATGATATAAAACGCATACAAATTATTTATATGCAAAACCGAGAAAACCACAATATAAAACCACATATATATATATATATATATATATATATATATATATATATATATATATATTTTTTTTTTTATTTATTTATTTTTTTGTGTATTTCAAGTATAGTACATTCGAGGATTTAGTCATACATAATTTGTCCCTTTACAACATTTTATTCTACATTTAAGAGATTTTTTTTTTTATTTCTTGCTGTTTAGTGAATGTGTTTTGACTTACAGAGTAGAGATTCCCCCCAAAAAACATTGGACACTAATATATCAAAAGTACAAATCTGCTGCATAAAACATATGCCAGAGTAGTTGGTGGTTCATTTCACTGTGGCAACTCCTGATAAATCAGGGACCAAGCCAAAAAAAAAAACGAATGATTGAATGTCAAAAAGTGGCGCAATAATTATGAACATGATTTTATCTAGTGTGCCAGAAATACATTTGCAAATTAGCACATATTAAATGAATTCCTCATATGCATATTTCAACATAACATTTTAGAAAACGTCTTAATTTAATGAAACAACTGTGGAAGTAACTATTAGCTAATTCTTAAACATATTCACTCTCAGTGTCTTGGCTTAAAATGAGGTAAAGCTACTTTTGTTTTCAGTTGACATCACATAGGCCTCCTGAAAAACTATAATTTATTGCCTCATCCCATCGTAAGCAATTAGTCTTGTTAATCAATTAAAACATATACCAGATTAATTAGATGATATGCAAGTTAATTAACCAAAAGTCCAATAGACTCTCAGCAGTGTTTGCTCTTCTGTGTTGCTCAGGTGGGAGAACTGATCAAGAAGATTCAGGAAGCTTATGTGGAAACTCTGGAGGAACTGAGCTGGATGGATGAACAGTCCAAAGTGAAGGCCAGAGAGAAGGTGAGCTTAAACAGTTATGTATTAGGCCTTTAAAGGGCACCTATGATGAAAATCAACTTTTGTAAGCTGTTTTGACAGAAGTGTGTGTAGTATAATGTGTCCACAGTCATATTGGGGTAATATAAACACAATTAGTCTCCTTTTTGAAGTTTCCTGGCATTAAATTAGGATTCAAATCCGCAACGTGATGTAGGAGTGGGGTTTTCCCCATTTACCAAATTGATTGACAGCCGCATATTAACATGTCTCTGTAGTAACATGTGTTAACATATATAAAAGATAAGACTTGCGCAAACCAACTGTGGTTAAAAGATCTGTTCAGCTCTCTGTGATCAGCTGCAACTTAAGAATGAGTTTTATAAATTGAAAACATTTTGAAAACAGCGCATGTTTGTAATAAAGACCGTAAAATCGTTGACTTTGTAAGTTGAAAAACTGAACGCTGCACTAGCGAGAAAACAGTTAAACAAACTATCTGCAGCACAAGGAGAAAGAATGAGCCTCCTCCATTCAGCCTCTTTACTTTCTCTTTACTTTACTTTTACTCTTTACTTTACTCCTTTACTTTTGTGGAGTCAGGAAACGGTGGAAACTCACTCCACAGAAGACATCCATTAGCCTACATATTTAATTTCGTTTGTTAAGCACAAAGATTTGTTTTAAAACTATTTCTAAATTCAGTTGTAATTTCCAGCAAAATAATAAATGAACAATAATAACAAAGTGTGGTCAAAAAAACTGAGTTATATCCAAACACAAGTCATGTTATGCCCCATATGGTGATGTAGACGTCTCCAAAACCTGACAGGTGGACAAATCTGCAAATAATAAATAATACAACTACTAATAATAACATTATACAAATGCAGATTATCATGAAAAAAGCACTGCCTAGGTGAAGAAGGCATGGAGGCTGTGGTTTTCATATTCATGTAATATTAATATAATAGTAATATTGATTGACATTGTAATATAAAGTAACATTTTTGTAATATTTTAATCATTTAATTGTTTTCATTTGTGAAGATATTTGTGTATTGCTGTACATCCTGTGTGTATTAAGCAATGTGTTAGCGCTTGGACCTGCATAGGAGCATAACTAACACGCTCTGCATTGGATTTTAGACCAACTTTTAGTTGGTCAAAGGTGCGGTCTATTTCAGTTCTTCAAAATAACAACGCTCCAACAAAGCCCCTTAACACACCTCCTTTCTAGACCAGAACACCCGTGAGTCCACAAAGTGGCGCAAATGGATTTGCTATTTAAACAACCTTGCAAAAAACATGAAAATTAGTGTTGGGCTGGTCTGAAAATAGTAATAAATCACGCCAAACACATCGTGCATCTTATTGTGGCGGGTGCATAAAAAGATGAAAAATGGAGCACCAGGAGGAAACCCACACCAACACAGGATGAAAATGCAAACTCCACACAGAAATGCCAACTGACCCAGCTGGGACTTGAACCAGCAACCTTCTTGCTGTGAGGCGACAGTGTTAACCATTGAGCCACTGTGTCGCCACGTAATATTATTTAAAAGAGTAACATATGTTTTTAAACTGATTATTTATTCATTTTTAATATATTTTGGGAGCCAATTATTGTTACAATTGTATTCTTTATTGTTTTTAAATATGCATTTACTGCGCTACAGTCTGAGCTCTTCACATTTTTCACAAACTACCTGATGTTTCCCATATTTTGCAGGCCATGGCCATATCAGAACAGATTGGTTATCCCGACCACATCCTTGAAGAGGAAAATAAGAAGCTGGACCAGGAATATGCTCACGTATGGAAACTTGAGCTCTCAATAAAGCCAAATATCACTGACACACCGTAAATAAAAGCCTGTTGACAGTTTAGACAGAGGCACTTCTGTTATATGTGCTCTTATCTTTCAGCTTAATTTCAGTGAGGAAAACTACTTCGAGAACATTCTGGAAAACCTGGCAGCATCGGCTCAGAAAGGTCATAAAAAGCTGCGGGAGCCCGTGGATCCTGACATGTATGAAACATAATTAAATACTAGTTTAATAGTTTCTCTTCAGACAGAAAGGTCATGCTGTTTCACTGTTTCTCTGAATGTTTTAGGTGGATTATTGGTGCGGCAGTGGTCAACGCCTTTTACTCACACAACAGAAATCAGATTGGTAAGTTCAGCTTGCTATTAGAAATATATTCTGTGTTCTATTCACTATAAAACAGAAAATTTAAATAAAGTGGTTAGCACTGTTGCATTGAAGCAGGAAGGTCACTGGTTCGAGTCCCGGCTGGGTCAGTTGGCATTTCTGTATGGAGTTTGGAGTTCTTCCCGTGTTGGTGTGGGTTTCCTCCGGGTGCTCCAGTTTCTATCCTTTCATGCACCCGGCGCGATGAGATGCACGATGTGTTTGGCGTGATTTATTACTATTTTCAGACAAGGACATCACTAATTTTCATGTTTTTTGCCACTTTGTTTAAACAGCAAATTCATTTGCGCCACTTTGTGGACTCATGTGTGTTCTGGTCTAGAAAGGAGGTGTGTAAAGGTGCATTGTTGGCGCGTTGCTATTTTAAGCAATTAAAATAGACCGCACCATTGACCAACTAAAAGTTGGTTTAAAATCCAGTGCAGAGAGTGTTAGTTATGCTCCTATACAGATTTGCATGTTCTCCCTGTGTTGGTTTCCTCCGGGTGCTCTGGTTTTCCCCAGAGCATATGGGGAACTGTATATATATATATATATATATATATATATATATATATATATATATATATATATATACATATAAATATACATACATATACAGTTGAAGTCAGAATTATTAGCCCCCCTGCATCATCATCACCCCTGTTTATTTTTTTCCCCAATTTCTGTTTAATGGAGGGAAGATTGTTTCAACACATTTCTAAGCATAATAGCTTTAAAAACCTATTTCTAATAACTGATTTATTTTATCTTTGCCATGATGACAGTAAATAATATTGTACTTTATATTTTTCAAGACAACTTCTATACAGCGTAAAGTGACATTTAAAGGCTTAACTAGGTTAATAAAGTGAACTAGGCAGGTTAGGGTAATTAGGCAAGTTATTGTATAACGATGGTTTGTTCTGTAGACTATCGAAAAAAAATTAGCTCAAAGGGGCTAATAATTTTGTCCCAAAAATAGTTTTTAAAAAATTCAAAACTGCTTTTATTCTAGTCGAAATAAAACAAATAAGACTTTTTCCAGAAGAAAAAATATTATCAGACATACAGTGAAAATTTCCTTGCACAGTTAAATACCATTTAGGAAATATTTAAAAAAATAATAAAAAAAATCAAAAGGGGGCTAATAATTCTGACTTCAACTGTATATATATATATAACTAAATAATATATATAAATAGCTTAATTAGGTTAATTAGGCAAGTAAGGGTAATTAGGTGTTATGAATATCAGCAGCAGCAGCAGCAGATCGCTAATAAACCATAAATCCGCCAATTATGTACCACAAGATCCAGTCATGCACCACACAAACACACACAACCGGAGGATTGTCAAAGAGATTACGTGAAGTATTTATAGAGCGCACAAACATCAGTGCTAAGTCTTGTTAAACTGTATAGTGAACATTACGACGTGTTTTACCTTGCCGTGTTAGACCCTAGCTTTGTTTTAGTTGTTTATTCCTGTCTGCTGCCTGCCTTTTTGACCATCTGCCTGTTAATTGAACACGGCTCTGGATTTCCTGTAAGCATCTGTTTGTTCATGTGTTGACCATTGCTTGCCTGGCCATCCTGTTATTAAATCCTGCGTTTGGATCTTCACTCCCTTTGTCAGCGCCACCTTTGTTAATGAAGGCAAGACATTGTATGACAGTGGTTTGTTCTTTAGACAATCTAAAACAAAAATTGCTTAAAAGGAGGCTAATAATATTGATCTTAAAATGGGTTAAAATAATTAAAAACTGCTTTCATTCTAGCCAAAATAAAACAGAGTTTCTCCAGAGGAAAAAATATTATAGGAAATACAGTGAAAAATTCCTGAATCTGTTTAACATAATTTGGGAAATATTTAAAAAATTTAAAAATAAATCATAGGAGGGCGAATAATTGTGACTTCAACTTTACTTCTTGGTTCTCAAAAAATTTACCCCAGGGCACATTTTCCCAATGAGCCTGTGTTGAATACTTTTCAGTACAAACAGAAAGTCCAAAATCGAAAGTACTGACATTTACTTAATAACCAAGTCTTGGTTTACCGATAAAAACAGACAAATCTTTTCAGCTCCACCAAGTCGAGCAGCACAAAGCCATCCACAGATCTGCCCGTCAGAGCAGGTCACAGAGCCAACTAAAAGCATCATCATCCCAACGCTGTCAAGTATCTGCTCTGGTCAGGTTTCTCCTCAGCTTTTTGGAGGGCTCTCAGTGTAAATGTGTTCTCAGCCCATTGTCATAATGGCTCTAATGCCTGTAGTGCTTTTCTCTTGTAGATTAAACAAAGCTAGTTTCAGGCTCCAGTGCCCACAAAGCTGCCGCTTCCAGAGAGAGACGAGCCGCGGACGCTGTTCAGCCTGGGTTAATAGATTACAAAAGCCAAGTGATTATGCAGATTTTCAGCGGGAGAAATTTCCACATAATTACTCTTAGATTGCACATTTTAATGTTCCTGGACAATCTGGGTAACACTTCAAGCTGAATTGCCATTTCGGAGACAAGAGCGGCAGCTGTAACTGCGGCAGCGTGTGTCATTTTGACATTTTGCTTTAGCCGCAGGACGCAGAAACATCTCTGTCACACACTACACACCATTAACATCACATTACAGCTTTAAAACAACAACACTTTCATTAGTTTGACTAATTCGTCCTCTAACACCATGACAAATGCCATTTCACCATATCTCAAATCACCATTCACGTAATGCAAATGACATTTTAACCATGTCACGGAATGAAATGTCTGAAAAGGGTGAATTAAAAGCTGGACATAATGTGTCCCAAATGCATGTTATATAACATAATGCAACTATTTTGCATAATTTGCTTGGCTTGATTGGACATTATTCAAAATATTAAGCTATATTTAACTTTATTTTCTCATTTTTACACTGTTTACTAATGTTCTCAAATCAAATGTCATTTTACTGAATCCTAATTCACCCTTCATCATGTAATGCAAATGGCATTTTCACCATGTTGCAGAATAAAATGTGCAACTTCTTTGCTTTGTTAAGGCTAAATTTATAGCTGGACATGATGTATCCTAAATGCACATTAAAATAACAAAACTATTTTGCATAATGCACGGTAAAAAATAAATCCGTAAAATTTACGGTAAAAAAACGGCAGCTGTGGTTGCCAGTACTTTACCGTTAAAAACACGGTACAAACCGTAAAAGTAATTTTTCATTTTTACGGTAAATTACCGTATTTTATTGATTTATACCACAAGCAGAAAAGAGTATCAGCATGTAGAAGGTGCTCAGTGTCATTCACACAGCTACTAAACACCAGTATGGTAACGTATAAAATTAAAGTCATGAAATAAACATTGTTTATCACATTAGATGTAACATAAATCTCTAATGTACATAACTGATGGGGAAACAACAACAAAAAATCCATATTAATGTCAACCAAATGCATAAAAAGTGATGTGCCATGCAGGGAATTCTGGGAAAGTCAATTTACTGTTATTCGCCGTATATATTAAGGAAACATACCCTTAACCAGGTTACGGATTTGTACTGTAGCATTTTTACAGTTTTTTACCGTTGAAATTACGGCCATTTTTTACAGTGTGTGATGGCACGGTGGCTCAACGGTTAGCACTGTCGCCTCACAGAAAGAAGGTCGCTGGTTTGAGTCACGACTGAACCAGTTGGTGTTTCTGTGTGGAGTTTGCATGTTCTCCCTGTGTTGGTGTGGGTTTCCTCTGGATGCTCCGGTTTCCCCCAGAGTCAAAACACATGCGCCATAGGAGAATTGGATAAGCTAAGTTGGCCGTAGTGTATGAGAGATTACGTGTGTTTGGGTGTTTCCCAGTACTGGGTTGCAGCTGGAAGGGCAACGGCTGCGTAACATACCGGAATAGTTGATGATATACAGTGTTGGGTAAGTTACTTTAAAAAAGTAATCAATTACAATTTAATGATTATTACTGGAAAATTGCAATCTGATTACATTACTGCTTATTTCATGGAAGAAGTAATCAGATTACTGATTACTTTAAAGTTACTTTAAAAACATATAAAATATACCTATAATAGTACTAAATACAGCAGTGGTTCTCAAAGTGGGGGTCGGGACCCCCCGAGGGGTCGTGGGACAATGAAGGGGGGTCGCCTGGTGATTTCCAAAAATCTATTTATTTTATTTTACATTTATTAAACCATAAAAATTACCATATTTCATCCATAACCTACTGAAAAGAAAAAAATAGTCGTTTATAGTTACTATCTACTACTATACAGTATATAGTTACTATAGTAGCTTATAGTTACTAGTTCTATTGGATTTCGATCGCTGGATAATAACATTATATTAAAGACACAGCAATAGCTTTAGATGCAGCAGATTGATCACCAGGTTAAGTTTTCTGGTCCATTTACAGCCCTAACATACATTAAAAAATCTACGAAGAATAAACTTTGGTCTATTGGTGTGTGTGCACCATTGCATGCAAAGTTTCAGTATTTATAACCACCTCAGAGGATATTGGGGGTCGCGAGCCACTGGCATTGTTATTTTGGGGGTCGCGAGCGCTCTTTCAGTAATTTAATATTTACTGAAAAACATTACAATGGGTTGACCATAGCAGCTTGACAAAAGACACGACATGTGAACAGCCCCATCAGCAGCTACGCTTCTCTTTACATTCAGAAGATTTTTCACTTCTTTTCACTACCGATCCGGCACAAAAATCCAATTTAACCTGTTTAGGTTGAGTTGGACCACTGTGTTTTTAGGTGCCAGTGTCCCTCTTGGTGACGATCATTGTGTTAGAATGCAAAGGCTTGAACAAGTTGCTGGTCGGGTTAAAAGCATTCGAAAGTTCTTTAGAGACTGGACATACACTGAATTTCACTATACCTACACACGTCTGTCCAAACAGCTTGAAAAGTAGATTTTTCACCATAGGTGCCCTTTAACTGACATTAACTAATACAGCCTTCTTGTTAAGTGTTACTAGTTTCATTAGTTAAGTACATCCAGGAGGTTGTTATCTCAAAATAAAGTCGACAGGTTTATCAGCAGCTCGACACGAAGCAGAGCAATGTTGTATGAGACTGAAGGGCTTTATTTTGTGAAAACAACCATTCTGGATGTACTTTATCCCGCTTATCACATGACTACTTGCTAAAAAACTTTGTTCTGAGCCGTAATTATTTAATAATTCTTTAATTAAGTGCAAAGCTGACAAAAACAAAAACAGCTGATGGAGTATACACTAACCTGCGCATTACTCAGACACAAGATGGCACCAAACAGTTAAAAACAGTAGCAGAAAATAAAACAGCTGATGGAGTATACACTAACCTGCCCATTAATTAGACTCAACATGGCACCAAAATGTCAAAAACTATGGCAGAAAATAAAACAGCTGATGGAGTATACACTAACCTGCCCATTATTTAGACTCAAGATGGCACCAAACAGTCAAAAACCACAACATGACAGATAAGTAGATACATTTGAATTCACATTCAGAAGATTTTTTACTTCCTTTCACTCCCGATCCTGCACAAAAATCTAATTTAACCTATTTAGGTTGAGTTGGACCGCTGTGTTTTTAGGTGCCGGGGTTCTGCTTAGTAGCGACCATTGTCTTAGAATGCTTTCTGTTCAAATGCTGGAACAAGTTGCTGGTCGAGTTAAAAGCATTTGAAAGTTCTCTAGAGACCAGACATGCACTGAATTTTACAATATTTTATTTTTTCACACTCAATAAAATGAAAGTAATATCTGTACTTTCACTTAAAGAAGCAGCCGCTCCCAACAGCAGCTGTTTCAGCTCACATTCTCCAGCAATTTAAAACAGCATGCATGCTTATTAACTGACGTTGCAGCGGAAAACGTGATTTAAAAGGAGCATTTTATCTTCTAAATATTATACCTTTTAACGGAAGTAACGCAATTACATTGATTTTAGTTACTGTAATCAAATTACACAAATGTAAAATGTAATTCATTAGATCACTGCGTTACTCAAAAATGTAATTAGATTACAGCAACGCGATACATTCCGCTGTTGCGATCTCTGATATATAGACTATGCCAAAGGGAAATGAATGAATAAATAAATTTTGCATAATTTCTTGGCTTGATTTTACTTTATTCACAATAAAAAATATTTTGTCATATTGTTCTTTATTTTCCCTTTTTTTTAATCAACACTCTCACAAGGTTTACAAATGTTCTGAAATCAAATGTCAATATTTAATCACCATTCATGTTGTGATGGAAATGACATGTTTAAACATCTGGGGAATAGACCTGTTCGTCTTGATAATACATCATATGCATCTTAAATGCACAGTTATATATTATTCATTAATTTTCCTTCAGCTTAGTCCCTTTAATTATCAGGGATTGCCACAGTGTAAGAAACTGCCAACATATCGAGCATATGTTTTTTACAAAGCGTTGCACCCTTCCAGCTGCAACCCTGTACCGGGAGAAACCCATACACACTCATTCACACACATACACTACGGCCAATTTAGTTTATTCAATTCCCCTAGTGCATGTGTTTGGACTGTGATGGAACCTGGAGCACACGGAGGAGAACATGCAGACTCTAAACAGAAATGCCGACTGGCCCAGCCGGGGCTCAAACCAGCGACCTTCTTGCTGTAAGGCGATCATGCTACCCTCTGCGCCACCCTGATACCCATATTTTAAACATCTGGGGAATAAACTGGTTTGGCTTGATAAGACTAATTTCATAGTTGGAAATTTAATGCACACAGTATATATATAATATACTAAAATATTTAGCATTTGCTTTGCTTGATTATATTATACACAGCAAAAATAGTGATATTTACTTTAATTTTCTCATTTGTCATATTCTCACTCGGTTTTCTGACTGGTAAATAAGTTCTGAGGTGTTGCTTTTCTAAACCAATAAATGACATACCATCAAATCTTAATTAAACATTCATGCCGTGATGAAAATAATGCACTCACATAATTATGTTTTAAAATGTAAATCGCACAGAAATTGTATTATTTTTCTAATATTTATCAAGTGACTGTAACACAAGGGTGCTGGAAAACGGAGTAGAAGATCAACGGCCAGTTTATTTGCAAGATCAGTCAGGCAGGCAATGATCAAACTGGGCAAACAGATGCATACAGAGATAACCTGAATCAGTACAAACAGGTGAATGGTCAGTACAGGTGGCAAGGAATCAAAACGATGAAACAAGGCAAAGGGTCAAAACACGGCTAGGCTAGACAAGACAAGAAAACACTTTGTAGTGCTGCAGGATAACAAGACTAAGCAAAGTCTGTGTGTTTGTGTGCTGTATGTATGGTCCATGTAATCAGTCCTTGAACAGCTCGCAGCTGTGTGTGTAATCAAAGAAGAACGGGAACAGGTGTGAGTGTGTGGTGCATGACAGGATTTGTAGTTCCTTTGGTGGCAGATTTGTAGTTCTCCAGTGATCTGTATGAACTAAATCTCTGGTGATTGTGACAGTGACGTTTAAAGGAGCAAGGAAATCACAACTTTTCTTCTGGAGAAAGTCTTATTTCTTTTAGTTTGCCTCAACATAAATAAAAAAATTGCTAAGGTCAAAATTATTAGCCCCCTTTAAGGTTCCGTGAAGTGCTTTGAAATAGGCATTTTTATTCGATGTTTGGCATAATTTCAACAGAGACACGAAGAGAGGGTGGTACATGGTGTAGCCACTCCCCTTTTATAAAACAGCCAATGTCGCTTTGTTTTACCACCACTCTGGCTATGGCTTAAATGTGATTTTTGAAATGAAAATGAGTTAGATTTGACAAAGTCAACCTCTGTGACATACAGTAAAAGTGTCCAAAGTTAACACTCTATTAAAACGAGTCAGTCTGGCATTTCCTGGTCAATTATCCATGCATTATGCTGAATTTCATCTCTTTCTATGCATCTTTTTCTTTCTTTCTTTCAGTGTTTCCTGCTGGCATCCTTCAGCCTCCGTTCTTCAGTGAGAAACAGCTGCAAGCTCTAAACTTTGGAGGAATCGGGATGGTTATAGGACATGAAATCACTCATGGATTTGATGATCACGGTAATCTGCATCTCATCTGATGGACTGTACCAGTTAAATGTTTAATATTAATGTTTTAACATGTTAAATTTAATGTTCAATATTTTATAATGCTCATTAAAAACAATTAAAATGTCATGTTTGGCTCTAACTTAAAGCACTAAAAGAGTTTAATTTCTATCTTCTATGTTTTGAGATTTATATGGATTTTAAGCAGTACTGAGTCAAGTAATTAAATTAAATACAAAGTAATTAAATACAATTGTAATAATGTAATTTGTAAATAAATATAAATTCTGTACATGTATTACTTAGTTTATGTTATAAAAACTTTAACTAACATTATTACATGGCTCTCTGGAATACTCCAATCGGATCAGTCAGTCGCGACATTGCAAAGTATGTTATTCCCAGAAAACAACCATTGAAAAACACCGGCTGATCAGGGAACTACAAATTATCTTGATCGTCTGTAAATACGTTCAAATCCATATACTTACATTCACATTCAAATGTATCTACTTGTCTGTCATGCTGTGGTTTTTGACTGTTTAGTGCCATCTTGTGAATTAATAATACATAGGTTAGTATATTTTCCATCAGCTTTTGTTTCTGCCAGTTTTGTGTTTTTGACTGTTTGGTGCCATCTTGAGTCTGAATAATGCGCAGGTTAGTGTATACTCCATCAGCTGTTTTAGTTTCTGCCAGTGTTTTTGACTGTTTGGCGCCATCTTGTGTCTGAATAATTTGCAGGTTAGTGTATACTCCATCAGCTGTTTTAGTTTCTGCCAGTGTTTTTGACTGTTTGGCGCCATCTTGTGTCTGAATAATGAGCAGGTTAGTGTATACTCCATCAGCTGTTTTAGTTTCTGCCAGTGTTTTTGACTGTTTGGCGCCATCTTGTGCCTGAATAATGTGCAGGTTAGTGTATACTCCATTAGCTGTTTTCGTTTCTGTCAGCTTTGTGTTTTTTACTGTTTGACGCCATCTTGTGTCTGAATAATGCGCAGGTTTCTGTATACTCCATCAGCTTTTTTAGTTTCTGTCAGCTTTGTGTTTTGACTGTTTGGCGCCATCTTGTGTCTGAATAATGTGCAGGTTAGTGTATACTCCATTAGCTGTTTTCGTTTCTGTCAGCTTTGTGTTTTGACTGTTTGGCGCCATCTTGTGTCTGAATAATGCGCAGGTTAGTGTATACTCCATCAGCTGTTTTAGTTTCTGCCAGTGTTTTTGACTGTTTGGCGCCATCTTGTGTCTGAATAATTTGCAGGTTAGTGTATACTCCATCAGCTGTTTTAGTTTCTGCCAGTGTTTTTGACTGTTTGGCGCCATCTTGTGTCTGAATAATGAGCAGGTTAGTGTATACTCCATCAGCTGTTTTAGTTTCTGCCAATGTTTTTGACTGTTTGGCGCCATCTTGTGCTTGAATAATGTGCAGGTTAGTGTATACTCCATTAGCTGTTTTCGTTTCTGTCAGCTTTGTGTTTTTGACTGTTTGACGCCATCTTGTGTCTGAATAATGCGCAGGTTTCTGTATACTCCATCAGCTTTTTTAGTTTCTGTCAGCTTTGTGTTTTGACTGTTTAGCGCCATCTTGTGCCTGAATAATGTGCAGGTTAGTGTATACTCCATCAGCTGTTTTAGTTTCTGTCAGCTTTGTGTTTTGACTGTTTGGCGCCATCTTGTGTCTGAATTATGCGCAGGTTAGTGTATACTCCATCAGCTGTTTTCGTTTCTGCCAGTGTTTTTGACTGTTTGGCGCCATCTTGTGTCTGAATAATGCGCAGGTTAGTGTATACTCCATCAGCTGTTTTCGTTTCTGTCAGTTTTGTGTTTTTAACTGTTTGGCACCATCTTGAGTCTGAATAATGTGCAGGTTAGTGTATACCCCCTCAGCTGTTTTAATGTCTGTCAGCTTTGTATTTTGACTATTTGACGCCATCTTGTGTCTGAATCATGCACAGGTTAGTGTATACTCCATCAGCTGTTTTTGTTTCTGTCAGCTTTGCACTTAATTAAAGAATAAATAAACTATTACGACACAGAACAATGTTTTGTGGCAAGTAGTCATGTAATAAGCAGAATAAAGTACATCCAGAATGGTTGTTTTCACAAAATAAAGCCCTTCAGTCTTATACAACATTGCTCTGCTTCGTGTCGAGCTGCTGATAAACCTGTCGGGCTTTATTCTGATATAACAACCTCCTGCATGTACTTAACTAATGGAACTAGTAACACTTAACAATAAGGCTCTATTAGTTAATGTTAGATAATGTATTTACTAAGACGAACAAAGTAAAATACATTTATTACAATTTTTATTACATTTTGTTAATGTTAAATAAATAAAGTTGTCCACCATTAGTTTGTGTTATTGTTAGCAAGCATGAATATGGATTTTAATGACGCATCAGTAAATGATGAATTAATGATGAGTAAATAAAAAATATTTCCATAGGCCGTAATTTTGACAAGGATGGAAACATGTATAACTGGTGGAGCAACTACTCTGCTGAACGCTTCGAGGATCAGTCTAAATGCATGGTGGAGCAGTACGGCAGATTCAGCTGGAAACTTGCAGGAGGCCAAAATGTAAGTTAAAACTGGCCCGGTGTGATGGAAAGAATCTGTACACAAACTTCTTAAAACAAACGAAATTAACCAATGTTATGTTTGTACTCGCAGTGCGTGTAGTTAGTGCATACTTTGGGTCAGATTTGAAACATTTCCACTGCTCTAAAAAAGATTAATAATGAGTGAGATCTTAATCAGCTCTTCAAGACAGCAATGAAAATAAATGCAGAGTATTATGACTTTAGCTGTCATAAAAGCACTCAAATGTAGGGCAAGCAAAAATAATCTGCATGATTACATTTCTAACCACTAAAATCTGATGGAACTTAAAAACAAGAAAGCTATGCTTATTTATACTAAAAAGTTTCACGTTTTGCAAGATTTAAAAGCATTCAGTGATTATTTTGGTAAATGTTCTAGAACGGTGGGTTTTTTCAAATGTGATTTCAAAAGAGGGTTTCTGTACGGTGGCCGGGAAGTGCAAAACAACTTTACAAAGTTTGAAACACTTTTACAACGCTCGAAACAAATTTACATTTTAGAAAACAAATTAACAAGACACAAAACACTTTTACAAATCCCGAGACAAATTTACAATTACAGATTTCTTATGGAAAGGGAATGTACCACACAACGGAAGTGACGTAGAATGTACCACACACCAGAATGGTGTGACCCGGAATGTAACACACACACTGGAAAATAACAATAATATCCAGCTCATGTGTGACTTTGTAAACAGGTTTCCACAAGTCTACAACTTAAAAACTCATGGTTTGATTAACTGTGATAAAACATATTAGAGCTATTCTGAGAAAATATAGAAACGTAGAAACATGTAAATGCAAGTACAATAGACACTCCAAAATCTGTTTTTTTTTCCCTCCCTCGTAGGTCTATTTAGGGTGTATTTAGACTAAGTGCAAATAGCGCACTTCGTTGGAAAGAGCTAGTTGGGTGATTTCCGCCCATCACCCTCTGTTTGACCGAGACAACATAACTAAAGGGAGCGACAAACAGCAGCGTGAGTGGCGTAGCTCGTGAAACGCATGGCAACAAGCTATGACACGATCGATCATGAACCCAGTCATGAACCGGTCATGGACTACCATACTATATATATTTATATATATTTATATATATATATATATATATATATATATATATATATATATATATATACACACACACACACACACACACACACACACACACACACACACACAATCAAATGGACATATATAGATACATAGATACAAATATAATTTTTTACTGATGCTTGTTCTAAACATGTTGTTTTGGTATATAAACTATTATTACACATTTCTCTGTAAATCATAGTAAACATCACTACGCAAAAAACATATTAAACATAAACATAAAATATTGTCATTGCAGGTCAGTGGTATTACGACATTAGGAGAGAACATCGCTGACAACGGTGGAGTTCGTCAAGCTTATAAGGTTTGTCTTAGGGCCTACTCACACTATGCCATCCGTACCGTGCCCAGGCCCGTTTCCCGGATCCTTTGAGAAGTGTGAGTGCGCTGAATCGGGCTCAAGCACGGTTCACTTGGCCGGCCCTGGCCCGGTTGGAAGAGGTGTGCCTGAGCGCGGTTCACTTGGGCTTTGGTGCGGTACGCTTGTGTGTGAGTGCAAAACGCGCCAAAGTCCGAAACTATAAGCGAGACGTGACTTTTACGGGGCTGTTTCATATGGATTTATTAATCATTATTACTGTTCAGTGAACGCAAACTGCCGTAACTTATTAAAGACGCAAACCCCACACTGCAGGACAGCTGCGCACCTTCAGCAGACCTCCTCATTCCTGCAGCACAAGAGCTTTATGATTGTTTATGAGCGCCAAAAGTGGCGGATCTGTTCGGTGAAATATCTGACTGCGTGTCTCCGCATCTCTAAGGACTGTTTGGCAAAATATTTGACGGCATATCAAACGACTGAAACGATATAACTAGAGAAATCTCCACTGTGCTGCTGAGTGAGAGAGCGCTTCTCACTGAACAGCGCAGCAGCGATGACGTAAGCGTGCCGAAGCCCGTTTGTGGTGTGAGCGCGGGCCGTCGGGGGAGACGGGAGGGGGGACAAGCGTGCTTTGGCCCGGTTCAAGGCAACTGTACCTAGTGTGAGTACGGCCTTATTAATTTCCTTAAAGGGGACCTATTATGTGCCTAATTTCAAAATGCAAAATAAGTCAATGTAAATCCCATGTGTATTCTGTATACTATATCTGTAAGAAGGCGATGAGAATACACTTATTTACACTATACAACCAGAATTATTCAAGGGGGACCTATTTTGCGTCTTTTTACAAGATCTAAAATAAGTCTCTGATGTCCCCAGAGTGTTTATGTGAAGTTTCAGCTCACAAATAATGCTTTATAACTCTCTGAAACTGACCCTTTTAGGCTTTGATCTTAATTGTGTAATTTTGGTGACTGTTGCTTAAAATGTAAATGAGACTGTGCTCTTTTCATAAGGGGGCGGAGCTACAAATGCCTGTGTGTCAGCATAGTGGCACATTCAAAAACAAGACTAAAGTCCTATGCTAATGTGGGAGAAATCATCACTAGTGGGCGGGGCTTTCTCCCTCTGATGACACGTACAAAGGGAGAATGTCAATCAAAGTGTTCCAGCAGACAGTTTTTATCAAGTGTGATTATGTTTACCATTAGAAGCTGGTGTAATATTTACAGACTGTTGCCACACAACTGTGTTTAAACCCCTTATAATAGTGGCTTTTGCATAATAGCTTCCCTTTAATAAACAGCCACATTGAAATGCCTATGATTATGATGTGTGCATGTTTTAGGCTTATGTAAAGTGGGTGGAGAGGGAGGGCGAGGAGCCCCGTCTTCCCGGACTGGATATGAATCACAAACAGCTCTTCTTTCTGAACTTTGCTCAGGTATTTGACCATGAATCATATCTACAGTACTTTAAGATGCCCGCTAGTGTTCACCGTGAAAGGTCAATTGAAACTGGTGCAAAAATAAATCCCAACAGGCTCTCTAATATGTGCTCGAGGCATGAAATCAGTGATTGAATCTTGTCATCTGGGGCAATGAGCACTGCTTTAAAGTACTGGGATTTGAAATGTCATTATTTGGATAAGCATATTTCAGAAAAGTGCATTGAAGTAAACAAGCAATGTTTTTTGCAGAATGACATTCATCCTTAAAGGGGTAGTTCACTCTAAAACAGAGTATTATGTCATCATTTACTCATTCTTTACTTGTTTTCTGAACATGTTTGAGTTTCTATCATCTGGTGAACACAAAGGCAGATATTTTGAAGAATGTTGGAAACATGTAACCATTGACTTCCATAGTATTTGTTTTTCCTACTATTGAAGTCAATGGTTTCAGATCTTCAGCTTTCTTCATAATAGGGCTGGTCGATATGGCTATCGTCGATAACTATTTTCCATATTGAATGATAACAATATATATTTCATTATAAGTAGTTAATGCTTCCAGATTTAAAAGAGTTCCCAACAATGACTAAAGCCACAAAGCATACATACACTAACATTTGCGGCCGATAAGTTTTTGGTGGCCAACAATTCGGTGCATCGCTAATATCAACACACTTTTAAATTCCCATTGTTGCACATTTCTGCTGTGTGATCGGCTCTTAGATCAATATAGGGTAAAAAAAAAAAATCCAGCGCTTAACAGTGTTATTGAAATCAATTTTATTGCGATTTGAAAAAATATTGTTTATCAGCCTAGACATACTTCAAAATATCTTCTTTTGTGTTCAGTGTTTTGTGGAAGTAAAGGGTAACAGTGCGTTTACACCGAAAGCGGTGAGAGCGTCCAAGGTCGCTCTGGCCGACCTGGCGACAACGCTGTTCGCCTTCAGCTCCGGCGACGAGAGCATCAAAATTGGCTACGTTGATCTCGTATTTAAAGGAGCCGTTGCAGCATTTCAGTTACATTCCTGCATGAAACATGCTTGCTAGCATAAAAACGTTGCGCACTTCGTATCAAATTCATTTAAGAAATTAAGATCAAGTTGTATGTGGTGTGGCTTTGCTCCACTTAATTATCCAATGTGTCCATATGTCTGAAATATCCTGAAGCAGCAACACTGTTTTGTTTTGTTCAGCTGTTATGTCGCATGAGATTCCCGCTTTTTTAAGATAATTATATAAATATAACATTAATTCATATAAGGAACTCGCCAGTAACTTATTTAATGTATATTCCTGTAAGAAAACAATGTAAATACATGAAAACCCGGCGACTGCAATAATCAAACCCTTGGGAACAACTGTGGTCGGAACCAAATATCACAGGTCTGTGTTCTCTGATCTCCAAGCAGTGAACTTCTTTATTCTGATTGCTTGCTGCCGATCCGAGTCACAGCTCATTACCATAAAGTGGACTTGATTTCAACTCTCCTCGACAGCCACTTCGGTGAAGACGTGCCGCACTGCTCCTCGCCGCTTATTGCTGCCGGCTCTTATTGAAAATGAATGACTTCCGGCTACGTTGAGGCTCTCGCTGCTTTCGGTGTGAGCGTACGGTAACAGTTGAGGATGCTCCGATCAAGATTTTTGGTGATTGGCTGATACTGAGTTCTGATTCTGATGCTTTAAGCTTTATAATGCATAAAGCACAATTTCACTCCAAGTATGAAACTTTAGTGCCTTACCTAAGAATATAAATGAAAGATGTTGCTTTACAGCTTAACAAAGCAAATAAGCCAAAACTCTGTCTTGTTTTACCTAAAATATTAGGTAAAAATTAAGGGTGTTTTAACCTTAAAACAAGCAAAATAATCAGCCAATGGGGTCAGCAAAATAATGTTATTTCAAAGCGAAAACAAGATTACTTTACTTACCCCATTGGCAGATTATTTTGCTTATTTTTTAAGGCAAAACTCACATAATTTTGATGCATTATTAATGAAAACAAGTGTTTACTTGTCTAGAAAATGTTTTTGATTTAAGATTTTTTAGATATTTGGGCTAGAAACACAATTTTCTTTTGAGTATTTACTTTCATTTTTGGGTGAACTATCCCTTTAGGGCTCATGTTGGGGTAATAATAATGTTTCAATCTGTGTTAATCTGTCCATGTAGTGTTTGGCTGGTTATGCAGTTATGTTTTATTGAATATTAAAATAAGTGTTGTTTTCTGTAGGTCTGGTGTGGTGCTTGTCGCCCTGAGTACGCCATTCAGACTATCAAAACAGACCCACACAGCCCTCTGGAATACAGGCAAGATTTCTGAATTAAAGATGAAAACAAATCTGGATACAAGTCACGCTAGAAGACATACATTGCGTTAGATTGCATAAATTATTGAACATGCTGAAAGGAAATATCGAGCTATTAGAAAATGTAGAAGTACAAATGACTTTGCAAGAATAATTAAAAATTGTAAGAAAACTAAGCTTTCAATTAAAGACTTTAAATGATGTTTTTCAAATGTTTTGGATCAAAAAAATGTATATTTTGCACTCCAGTACAATACAGTAAAAATGGTAATATCGTGAAATATTATTACAATTTAAAGTTAACAGTTTTCTATCAGATCATATATTAAACTATAATTTATTCATGTCATGTGAAGCTAAATTCTCAGAAATCATTTCCCTTCAGAAATCATTGTAATATTCTGATTTTCTTTTAAGAAATACTTGTTGAAAACTTCTATGTTGAAAACATCCACGTTGCCTAGTATTTTTTTGAAAATCATGCATGACTTTATGAATTGTTTATGAATTGTGTACGTCTTAAGTTTGCATGAATTCATGAATAATGAATGACCTAAGTTTAGAACAAACATATATAAGTAATATATTCATGTGACGTATTTATTTATGAATTCATCTGATGTGAATTTTCAGGAATAATTTGTTTTTGGAAATCATTTTAGTATATGCTGATTTTCTTCTCAAGAAATAATTCTCATTATTACCATGTTGAAAACATAAACCTTATGAATGTCTTAAGTTTAGAAAAAAATATATAAGGAATTTACTCGTGTGATGTAAAACTGAATTTGCAGGGATCATTATTCTTCAGAAATCATTATATTATGCTGATTTTCTTCTCAAGAAATAATTCTGATTATTACTATGTTGAAAACATCTGTGTTGCTGAATATTTTTTTGAAAATTTGACATTTTTTCTGATTTATGATGAATAAAACGATCAAAATATAATTATTTTGTAACATTATAAATGTCTAAAGTTTAGAAAAATAACCTAATATATATCACTTTATTTCCATCATATTTTTTTTTCCTGGAAAAGGTTTTATTTCTTTTAGTTTGGCTGAAATATATATATATATATATATATATATATATATATATATATATATATATATATATATATATATATATATATATACATACATACATATATATATACATATACATATATATATATATATATATATATATATATATATATATATACATACATACATACACACACATCAATATGTAATATATATAATTAAATTAATTAATTAAATAATCAAGTAATTAAGTAATTAATTAAGTAATAAATAAATGAATAAAATGTTTAGGTTAATATTATTAACCCCCAAATGTTTCCAAATGGCTACAAAACAAACCACTGTTGTCCAATGACTTTGCTAATTAATGTATACTTGACTATAAGCCAGCAGCTAGGTTGCTGCCGGAAGTAGTGTTAAAGAAAACAGCAGGGGGCGCTCAACCTGTGGTCTGTGTGGGTCCTAATCCCCCAGTTTAGTGAAGGGAAGACTGTACTGCTCAGTGAGACACGTTAAACCAAGGTCCTGATTCTCTGTGATCAATAAAAATTCCAGGATGTCCTTCGAAAAAAAGTACAGGTTAATCAAAATTAATTAAAAGTTACTAGAAATTAGTTATTAAATGTATTTTGTTTAAAATTGTGTAGGAAATCACTCTCTATTAAAAAGCATGTGGTAAATATTTGGAAAAAGAATGAAAATGTCTACTAATTTTGTCTCCAACTGTATATATTACACAGTGTCAACATTCAAATACTTCACAGATCCTCTAAACAGCATCATACTTTTGTGTTCTTCGCAGGGTTTTAGGTTCCCTCCAGAACTTTGAGGCATTTTCTGAAGCGTTTCACTGTGCGCGAGGAGCTCCCATGAACCCCGAGGAGAAATGTCGAGTGTGGTAACCTGCGTTCAGAGTTACAGGGGTCTGTGTGTATATTTTGTTGGGACGAGGCAGCGATGAGGAGAGCTTGGATCATATAATGTCGTGCTATTATTCCGCAGTGGCAGCTGCCTGTCTGTTAGTCTGATGTGACAGACACGAGCAAGGTGTCAGACACCTACATGTGTGATGCATAGATGTCTACTGTGAACTTTCCAAAAGCGCACATATAACCAACAAGTGCAGGCGTCGTCAACGTGCACAGTGAGGGTGTTGTTTTTCTGAAAAAGAGGCATGCTTTCTCCTTGTCTATTTATGAGCGTTTCCTTCTGGACACCTTATTAATTTTGGCACCGAAAACACACGTGAAAAAAAAAAAGCGAAATAGTTTGATTGCGACGGATTATTTTTTTTCCAGATTATGTAAACGGATAAATCCCTCGCTTGGCTTTTCAGTTTCTGTCGGCTCTCCAAGAAGACATCCGTTGTGCTTGAGCAAACCCGAAATTAGCCAACAACTGGAGGCTTGGAGGAAGACGGAGATTGTGGTTTTTTGAATAGAGCCCAGTCAAGGCATCAAGTGTCTTTTCATAATAAGCAGCCTTGGAAATATTTCGAGTGTGCTGGAAGATTTTGTTTTCTAAAGCATGCATTGGTGAAAGCGAGAGTCTCATTGAGCGCAGTCTCCAAAAAAAAAAAAAATTAAAATCACTACGTTTCATTGCATTTCTTTAAAAGCCAGGGCTTAGCGTTATGTAAACGGGCTCGTGTTGACAATTACCTGACAACCTTAAGACTGTTAAAACCATAAGCTTCATGTGTTTTTGGTTTTGTTGTGCTTAAATTAATCCAGATTCATGGCTGCCTTGATATCATGCTACAAACTGCAATATGGGAATGGAATAATTACAGCCAGTGTTGGGGAAAGTTCCTTTTGAAATTAATGCTTTACAATCAGTGTTGCGCGAGTTACGTAATAATTTTATTTTTCTAATTAACGAATATAAGAATAATGCATTACTTTTAAAAATGAAGCAATAATTTGAGTTACTTTTAAGATGAATTATTATGCTTTTAGGCGACGCAGTGGCGCAGTAGGTAGTGCTTTTTTTTTTAGGTAGTAGGTAGAGTATTTTTACATTACTGTGAGGGGTAGCTTTAGGAATGTCTTTGTGTAGACATTAATAAAATCCAAATTAATGGGTAATTTAATAAACAATATAAATAATTCTCATTTTAATTACTGTTTTTATATTACCGTGAGGAATGGGTTTAATAAAGCGACGCAGTAGCGCAGTAGGTAGTGCTGTCGCCTTACAGCAAGAAGGTCGCTGGTTAGAGCTTCGGCTGGGTCTGTTGGCCGTTCTGTGTGGAGTTTGCATGTTCTCACTGCGTTCGCATGGGTTTCCTTCGGGTTTTCCCTCACAGTTCAAAGACATGCAGTACAGGAGAATTGGGTAAGCTAAATTGTCCGTAGTGTATGAGTGTGAATGAGTTTGTATGGATGTTTCCCAAAGATGGGTTGCAGCTGGAAGGGCATCCGCTGCGTAAAACGAATGGTGGTTCATTCTGCTGTGGCGACCCCAGATTAATAAAGGGACTAAGCCGACAAGAAAATGAATGAATATTATGCTTTCAAAAATAGTTGCTGAATTAGAATTAGTGTAATCACGCTGAATCCGTCTTTCGGATGAGACGTTAAACCGAGGTACCGACTCTCTGTGGTCGTTAAAAATCCCAGGATGTCCTTCGAAAAAGAGTAGGGGTTTAACCCCGGCATCCCGGCCAAATCTGCCCACTGGCCTCTGTCCATCATGGCCTCCTAATCCTCCCCATATCATGATTGGCATATCATCACTCTGTCTCCTCTCCACCAATCAGCTGGTGTGTGGTGTGCGGTCTGGCGCAAAATGGCTGCCGTCGCGTCATCCAGGTGGATGCTGCACACTGGTGGTGAATGAGGAGATTCCCCCCCATTGTGTAAAGCGCTTTGAGTGCCCAGAAAAGCGCTATATAAATGTAACGAATTATTATTATTATTATTATTGAATCACACTCAATGACGGTATGAGCCCCCCACAGGAACAGACATAAACCAAGATGGAAGAGTCTTACATTTCTGTGATGGAAATATTCTCATTTTTTTGAACGCATGGAAAGAAGGGGGAATATAGTCTCAATCGACACTGATTTTACTGAACTATTAAGACTAAAATACAAAAGTAGCAAACACACTGCTTTCAGCTTTCAGTTCTCAGATAAGGCATCATGTCATTTTCGTGCGCTTTTCTGGGGCTGGGTTCCCCTCTCTCCAGACCCAGAGGCATTCCCAGGCCAGCCAAGAGACATAGTCCCTGGGTTTTCCCCGAGGCCTCCTCTCTGTGGGACATGCCTGTAACACCTCCTTGGGTAGGTGTCCAGGAGGTATCCAAAACAGATGCCCGAGTCACCTCAGCTGACTTCTCTCCATGTGGAGGAGCAGCTGCTCTACTCCGAGCTCCTCCCAGGTGACAGAGCTCCTCACCCTATCCATAAGGGTGCGCCCTGCTACCCTGCGAAGCAAACTCATTTCGGGGGGTTGTATCAGAAATCTTGTCCTTTCAGTAATGACCCAAAGCTTATGACCATAGGTGAGAGTAGGATTGTAGATTGACAGGTAAATTGAGAGCTTTGCCTTTCGGCTCAGCTCCTTCTTTACCACAACATACCAGTATATGAATCGCATACTGCTGCCGCTGCATCAATCCGCCTGTCAATCTCACGTTCCATCCTTCCCTCACTCGTGAACAAAACCCCAAGATACTTGAACTCCTCCATCTGGGGTAAGGACTTTCCTCCAACCTGGAGATGGCAGACCACCTTTTTCCGGTGGAGTACCATGGCCTCGGACTTGGAGGTGCTGATACTCATCCCAGCCGCGTCACACTTGGCAGCAAACCGCCCTAGGTGCATGCTGAAGGTGCATGTTTGATGAAGCCAAAAGAACAACATCATCTACGAATTACAGAGATGAAATCCTGTGGTCCCTGAACCGGACCCTCTCCAGCCCAAGGCTGCACTTTGAAATTCTGTCTATAAAAATTACGAACAGAATTGGTGACAGGTCAGCCCTGCCGGAGTCCAACATGCAAAGAAAACAAGTCTGACTTATTGCCGACAATGCAAACCAAACTCCTACTCTGTTTATACAGGGACAGGACGGTCCTTAACAGAGCACCTCTGACCTCATACTCCCACAGCACCCTTCACAGAATGCCAGGAGGGACACGGTCGAATGCCTTCTGCAAGTCCCAAAAAAACACACTGGCTGGGCATACTCTTATGAACCCTCAAGGGTGTAGAGCTGGTCCAGTGCACCACAGCCTGGACATGAAGGTGACATTATTCTAATATCTTTAGAATAGTTTTTAAGGTAAATGAAGGTGTAGGTTATACAGTGTGTTGTTAAATGCAGAGCTCCTCTATTTAAAATAAACAAAATTATCCTGCAAGTTTCGACAGAGATCAAACCTCAGGCAGGTATGAAAAACTAACGCAAAAGAAACGTAACATATTACTTTCCATAAAAAGAAACTCAACTAGTTACTTTTTTGGGGAGTAACTCAGTATTGTAATGCACTACTTTCTAAAGTAACTTTCCCCAACTGTGATTACAATACTGAGGTACTCCCTAAAGAAGTAACTAGTTGCGTTACTTATGGCTCATTTCCACTGAGTGGTACAGTATGGTACGCTTTTATGGCCATTTCCACTCAAAGGGACCTAAAAGCGAAACGTACCGTACCACTTTTTGGGTACCCTTTCGGAATTGTACGTAGCACTACAAAAGAGTACCAAAAGGCGGAGCAAGATGAGCAGCTGAATGCTATTGATTTACAGAGATACATCAGTCACTTGTTCACAAGCTAGGACAATGAAAACAAACAAAACGGCATTTTTAAATACACAGCCGAGACATTACACAGAAACAATCTAATATATACATATATTAAACAAGCCATGGTCGACCCGAGCTCAAACAAACTGTCATCATCTTGATGGACAGCCACAAAGCCAAGAAGAGCAGAATCTACCCTGTGCACCGTAGTTGTTTACAAGGTCATCAAAAGCCTGAGCGGTTTCGCTTTCTCGCATGAGCTTGCATCGCATCTATATTTAAAATAACGAACTTCATGAGCTCATATTAATAACGTGCATGTGATTATTAAAGTGCTTCTGACATCCGATCCTTTCAGAAATGAACAAACGCGAGAGAGAAGCCGGAATAAACAAAGGAGTAAATGGTTCTTTCAGAAACCTAAACCATGAACAAACTGTCATGTTTAACTATTATCATCGCCTTTTGGACTATTATGAATTCAGAATGACGGAATTACTCTCTAACTAGAGGTTGCATGTGCTGGTGAAGAATAAAGATACAGAGGAGAGGGTACCACTGGTATCCTTTTGGCATTGGAAACGTCAGTCTGATAAAGGTGACCCGTACTGACCTATAACGTACCTTACTGTACCAGTCTAAAACTAGTTACTTTCTATGGTAAGTAATGCGTTACTTATGAGTTACTTCAGCTTTACTTTATCTGACCTGCCTGAGGCTTGATCTCTTTCAAAACTTGCAGGATTGTTTCCTTCTTTTTTAAATAAAGGAGCTTTGCAATTAACAATGTGCCATACAGCATACACCTCTGTTTATCTTTAAAAAATATAATAAAAATGTATAATGCAGGACACGGGTCTCAAACTCAATTCCTGAAGGGCCGCAGCTCTGCAGTTTTGCTCCAACCCTATTCAAACATACCTGAAACAACTAATTAAGGTGATCAAGAGTAGTCAAACATACCTGATCCAACTAGTAGTCTTGACCACCTTGATTAGTTGGATCAGCTATGTTTGATTAGGGTTGGAGCAAAACTGTGCAGAGCTGCAGCCCACCAGGAATTGAGTTTGAGACCTACAGTATTATGTAGGACAGGGGTTCTCAACTGGTTTGGCCATGGGACCCACATTTTTACATGGTCATCAAGCCGCGACCCAAATTTTTAGGAACTGTAATATAATTTTAGGAATTATAATTAATTAGTATTTATTTGTTAACACACAAGTAGTGACAAATAAATCATAAGAAAATCACCAAGACTTACAAATAAACAGTATTTTATTGCTGTCATTTAACAAAATGTACTTCTGTGATACCCTTAGCTCTTGGGAGTCGTCTCAGAAAACAGTCCACAGGTTTGTCCTTGCAACTGGGATATTTGGTTTCTAAATGTCATTTTAGTTTAGAAAAGGGGTCACCAATCTCGGTCCTGGAGGGCCGGTGTCCCTCCAGGGTTTAGTTTCAACCTGCCTGGTCGTTTTAAGTATACCTAGTAAGACCTTGATTAGCTTGTTCAGGTGTGTTTGATTAGGGTTGGAGCTAAAATCTGCAGGACACTGGCCCTCCAGGAACAAGTTTGGTGACCCCTGGTTTAGAAGGTTTCATGCTCTATTGTGAACGCATCTCACTACATATGACACACTGAGGTTTTAAGCCTTTTTTGTCATCAATATATGTAAATCCATACTTTACATATTCAGGGTTGTACTTGTGCTTCGATATATTTCTTGATATAATGAAATGAAATTTCAGATGTCAAACGGTACGGTTGTTGCGTGCACATTTCAAAATAAAAGTCTAGTATAAGCTAAATATAAGTTAAAATCTAAACTTTTGTTGTTTTATTGACCACACACTCCACGACCCACTTTTGGGTCACGACCCTCCAGTTGAGAAACACTGATGTAGGATATTCTTATCTTCTGAGAACTTCCTGACCCTCGAGATATATGCCATATATACAATACAGATTAATGAAAGTGTAAAGCAGTGTGCTTACTACTTTTGTACTTTTTCTCTTATTAGTAAATAAGACTTACTATTTGTATAATAGTTTTATTATTTGTCTGATCCATTCAGAACTTCCATCACAGTAATGTATGGCTCTACTATTTTCCTTTCTGTCTGTTCCTGCGTTCTCTCATTGCATGCGGGATTTAACATGACTATGTTCATTTTAATTCAGCTATTTATTTTTTAAAAGCTAATTAATTGAACTAAAAAGTAACTCTCATTACATTTTTTAAAAAGCAACTCAAATATTATTACTTCATTTTTAAAAGTAATGCATTACTTTACTCGTTATTTAGAAAAGTAAAATTATTACATAACTCGTGTTACTTGTACAGTAATGTGTTACCTCTAAAACACAGCAGCTCAACAAAAACGCGGATTTGTTTCATATGAGATATTACTTCTACCGGGGAGAAGTTGCAACAGTTCCAACACTTACCTGTTGTTGTTTTAGCATGTTTAGAGAAAAGAATCAGCAAAAGAAAGCTGCATATTGACAAATCTTCAACCGTTCAATCCTCCTTATTTCATTTTTTTTATCTTATTTGATTTTTTTTTATCTTATTTGAGTTTTACTGGTAAAAAGCATTTATTTCTGTAAACAAACATAGAGAAATTAGATTTTTTGCCATACAGTATCAACATATTTTCTGAAGAAACACATTTTTTTTTTGTAACCAATGATTGTTTATAAATTAGTTTACATGTCACAGTTTTTGTTTTTTGTTCAAAATATTGCATAAACCTACTGGAAAAGGCTAAATTAAATTGGTCAAATTGGTTTTTAGAGCATAGTATGCAAAAAAAGTGGCGCATATTGATAAATCCTCAACCTATCAGTCCTACTTGTTTGATTTTTGACGCAGTTTTACTAGTGAAAACATCATTGCAGCATTCATTTCTGCAAACAAATATAGAAAACATTTTTTAGCATGCCAACATTATTTTTGAAGCAACAAATTTTGGTCATTTCTGATATTTGGGATTTAGATTTAATGTTAGTAGTAGAACAATGTAAACATTGCAAACATTGTAAGCTAAGCTTGGTAGATTCAAATAATGTAGTGTAAAAAACATTGTGACACAACAATATCTGTGCATTGTCCATTAATATTAAAAGTTTATCAGACGTATATGATTTTGAAGTAATACAAATAATGTATAGTTTTATACTTTATATTTATCTTTTAAAATAGCTTTAATTAGCAAATAAAACACAAGGTAGACCTACTGGGCAAAAAGGGGATGCCTTTCAGAGCATTTTAGAAGGTGTCATTCATTCATTCATTATCACCATACTCAAGGTCTTGGTCTCTTGTTTATCCTCAAAGCATCCATGTCGAAAAAAAGAACGGCATCTTAACTCTGTCTTTCGTGAAAAGCAGTTGCAGTTTAATGCATACCCTACTGAAAAAACAGCTTAAACCAGCCTAGGCTGGTTGGCTAGTTTTAGCTGGTCAACCAGGCTGGTTTTAGAGGGGTTTTGGCCATTTCCAGGCTGATTTCCAGCCATTTCCAACCTGGTCTTAGCTGGTCAAGTTGGGAGATGATCAGCTAAAACCAGCTTGACCAGCCTAGCCAGGCTGGGAGTCTAGCCAAAACCAGCTATGTCCAGCTTAAACTAGGCTGGTCAAGCTGATTTAGCTGGTCATTTTCCAGCCTGACCAGCTAAGACTAGGCTGGAAATGACTGGAAATCAGTCTGGAAATGGCCAAAACCCCTCTAACCCCTCTGGTTTAAGCTGGATTTTTCAGCAGGGTTGTAAATCATTTAAGGTAAGGAACATTTTCATTTGCCATTCACTGACAGTCGGACAGGTCAGCACAATCTCACGGCAATTCGTAACATTTTCATTTAGTGGCTAATTCGTATGAATTCCTACAACTTAGTACGATTTGCTCATCCCCCAACGACGGTTGGGATTAGGGGTGGGGTTAGGTGCCACGCCTCTTTTTAAAAATCATACGAATTCGTTCGAATTAGCCGCTAAACTGGCAAAACGTAAAATACTTACATTTTCTCATGAGATCAGGCTGGACAGGCTCATCCAGTTCATCAAACTCTTAAAGTCTTTTAAAATCTTAATCGGAAGCGGATTAAAATGGTCTTCTCATAAAAGCCGGCATATCAGCGCGCTGCTACATTGAAAACACATGATTCGATTCACATCTTCTGATTGGTTCTCGGGATATAGTGGCTTTTGCTGTCAAAGGCAAGTGGCGTTTAGAGGCTTTTGCCAACAAGTTATTTTTAAATAGAAGCAAATCTATTTGTTGAACATGTACTGCGTGCCTAAAGCCTTCACTCAATGTCATGATCTCATTTTTGGCGGAAATGTTGGATAAACCTGATGGAAAAGCAAAATGACATCCGGTACTAAAAAGGTACTAACAATTAAATGATCACAAGTAAAGTGCTAATAAATTAATTACTAAGATGTAATTTAAATAGCAGAAATAGCATCATCTTGTAAATCAAATAAAATAAAAAACAAGTAGTTGGTTATTTACTCTCTACAAAGTGAAAACCCAGCAGGTGATCCATAAAAACTTGACATAAACCTTTATAATTTTGAGCATTATGTTTCCATGCAACACAACAAACAGGAGGATTTGTAACGGAAAGATTTTCAGTCATCCAGCTTATGATTTTACAGAAGCAGGTGAACTCCTGTCTCCTGACTCTTTCTAAATTGCTGTGGGCTAATAGGGCGACGGTGACGGCCAGCAGTGTCTCTCGAATGAACACTTTGAGGAGGCGGCCTCTCATTAGAGATCCGGTCAAGGCTAGTGAATGTTATTTTCCATCTTGATTAAGCAGTAATGACAGCAGAACTAAAGAGCCCGTCTAAACGCAGGAGAAATGATAGAATGAGATGATGGAAAAGATCAAACGGCCGCTGTAGGAGAACAAATGGATTGTGGAGTTCTGGGGTGGGGGGAAGCCTGGCGGAGTCAATATTGGCTTGTCTCGGGTTATTGATTATGACTGTTATCTCTCACGACAGAGACTTTGATCATTTGAATGTTCATATCTGCCTTTTGAAGCTTCATTGCAGGCCAATCTAAACCTCAACACCACTGTAATGGCACGTACTGTTTGATGCACGGGAAGACGAGCGAAGTATTGAATGCAACTTTAGAGCAAATTAAATAAATCTGTTTGCGACGGACAGGTTTTACTCAGTGATGAAAAGCCAAATAGATATGTAAACCCTGAAATTATTAGTGCATGCATTTGTTTTTAATGCAGGAGCTATAAGAAATTAAGCTTTGGGTCTTAAAGGGTTAGTTCACTCAAAAATTTTAATTATGCTATAAATTATGCACCCTCATGACTTTTGTTTGTCTTCTGAACGCAAATTAAAGGGTAGCTATTATACAAAAAATACTTTTATAAGAGGTTTAAATACAGCAGTCTGTGAATATAACCAGCTTCTAATGGCAAACATGTATTAAGTTAATTTTATATAATCACACTTGGTAAAAACAGCCTGCAGAAACACTTTGATTGACATTGTACGTGTCATCAGAGCAGGAAAGCCCCGCCCATTAGTGACCATCATTCCCTTATTAGCATAAGAGATTGATCTTGTTTTTAAATCTGCCACTATGCTGACACACAGGCATTTGTAGCTCCGCCCTCTTTTGAAAAGAGCACAATCTCATTTGCATTTAAAATGACAGTCACCAAAACGGCACAATTCGGATCAAAGCCAGTTTTAAAGAGTTATAAAACATTATTCGTGTGGTATTTTGAGCTGAAACTTCACATACACACTCTAGGGACATCAGAGACCTTTTTTATATCTTGTTTAAACAGGCATAATAGGTCTGCTTCAAGATATTTCAGGTTAAATCATCACTCGTCTGACATAGACAGCAATGGTCCAGGGACATTAAAAGTCCAGAGAAATACCAAAAAAAAAAAATAATAAATAAATCATTAAAACAGACCCTGAACTAACTAGACTCATCATTAAAAGAAAAAAAGGAAAAATACGGTCTAAGAAATAAAAGTAAAAAACCTGTCACTGGTGTGGTACCTTTTCTTTTCTACTTGAAGGGGTGGTCCACTACCATATCATGTTTTAAACTTTAGTTGATGTGTAATATAGATGTGTGAACATAAACAACATCTCTAAATGTAAGACACTCAAAGTTCAATGCAAAGGGAGACATTGGCTTTTAGAGTTAGCTTAGCAAAGCCAACAGCGAACAAAGTTTGGGGAATACAAAAAATACATCCGGGTTAATGATGTCATAAACCCTTTAGGTTACGCACATACACCATGTACAACAAAGGGGCGTGGCCAGAGGCACTGTAATGTTATACCACAGATGCTTCTAGGCGATGTGGAGCGGATCTACGAATCACAGCACATGTTAGCTGACCAATCAGAGCCTCTTGAGGGTGGGTCTACAGAGGAACTAGAAGATATGACAGTGGTTTTCATGTTAGCGGAGTAGCTGTATAAAATTAAAGAGGATATATGAAAAAATAACATGAGTTTTTACAAATGAAGCATGAGCACACATTGCTTTGCATCTTATAAACACAATCAAGCTTTAAAAATACACTGTGGACCACCCCTTTAAAGGGCCACATTTATATTTTAAAGGTACATATTAATACCTAAAATGTACAAATGTGTACCTTATGATACTGTAAAAGCACAAAAGTGTTCCCTAAAGGGATACAAAAATGTAATATAAGGTACCAATGTGTACCTTTAAAAAAGGTGGCATCTCAGTTACAGGTTTTGTACCTTTATAGTGTGTATTAATTAACTGGAAATCGTCTTGCTCTTTATCAAAGCATAGGATCAACAAACTAGTTTTCTATACTGCTCCCCTAAAATATCAAAAAGTCAAAAACAAGGCGCATAAACAGCGTGCAAAACATTTGAAAACCATTTTAAAAATGTGTCGCTCATTGCAAGAAAACGCATCCGCAACGGAGCCTTCATTGGCAGTGCGACAAACATAAAGACTTTTGAATAAAGTCATTATTTTTCTTTTATGTGCACACAGAAGAATTCTAATAGCTTGATAATATTCCTATTGAACCATTCATTCAATTAACCCGGAGCAAACCCACGCAAACACGAGGAGAAAATGCAATCTCTACACAGAAATGCCAACTGACCTAGCTGGAACTCGAACCAGCGATCTTCTTGCTGTAAGGTGGCAGTGCTAACCACTGAGCCACCGCACCACCCTCCGATCGAACCACACAAAGCATATTGATTTGGATTTGAGGATGTGTTTTGGGATTTATCTATACTTTGAAAGAGCCAGGACTATTGCTGTCTATGGAGGATGAGGGAGCTCTCCGATTCCATCTACAACATTAATTTGTGTTCTGAAGACGAACAAAAATTTCAGGGCTTTGGGAAATTTTTGCGTGAACTAAATCTTTAATAAAAACAATTGTGGGCAGATGCACTTTAAAAAATGATATGATCAGTAAGTAGTGTCAACATTTTTATTTTTATCGTGACATCTTATGTTTTTAAACGCAATCTCACAGCAATTTTTGTCTTTTTGATTTAGTGGCTAATTCATATTTTTGAATTTTTACAATTTCATTTATGCATTTTATTATTTTTTCCCCCAAGAGTTCACACTTAGATATTGCTTGATAATATTAGTATGTTTGGCATGCTGTCCCGGGAGAGAACCTTAAACTTGGAGATAATTGCGCATGTAAACTTCAAAAACAATAAGGGAGTAATGCAAGACATGCTATTTATTATGAGTTTGGAATAATCTGATTGGATAATTAATGATTGCGAATGAGAGATCAACTGCTCCTCTCGAAAATACTTTATAAAACTTTACTGAGATTTATTTAGCATTTGCCATAACTAGACAGGTAATGAACCTGGAGAAAGTAGGGGTGGGGTCGGGTAAAGTCTGCTTTAACGACTCAAACTTGGGACACACACACTGGTCACAATTGGAGGAAACCAATTGCAACAAACCATTAGTTCAAAAACTAATCCAAATGAGTACTGTGAACTTAATCCATTTTAGTAAACGAAGCAATTTGAGCACAGTAAAATGCAATAAATGAAGAGAACTCAAAATAAGTAAACCCAATAAGTTAAGGCAACTCAAACCATTAAAGGAAACTGATTGCACCAAACCATTTGAGTTAAACTAATCTATGAGTACTGTGAACTTGCTCTATTTAAGTTGAAGTAATGAGGTATTTAACTCATTACCTTTAACACTGAGTTCAAAACTCTTTTCAAGTGAGTAGAATAAACGTTTAGTCAATTTTGGGTTCACTACACTCATTTCATTTGATAAAGTTGGCTGTTGGGTTTTACAGTGGGCATTCTGTCCACATGTCGGCTATCGACACAGACTCATTTATAAGATTTATTATGATTTGCTCATTCCAAAATGATGGTGGGATTTAATAAAATTGTTGGGGCATGCTAAAAATGTTTTTGTATGAATGAAATCATATGAATTAGCCACTCTTCTGCACTCAAACAATTATTATTTATGCTTGTTCAACCTACTTATTTAAAACCAGCTGAAATTCACAACTCTTGAGATTTTTTGACGACAAATTAATTGTTTTGTTTTCAGTCTACTAAAATTTAAGTTAATCGATTTGCATTGGAAATTATGTAAAATAGTTACATTCCCTCATAAGAACAAGCTGTTATATATTTGCTAACTAAAGTTGATCATGTTTCAGCTTAATTAAGTTATACAAGCTGATAAATGAAAGTTAAAATTGCTCATCAGGTTACTTTGATTCAACTAAAAAATAAAAAAAATAACCGTGTCTTTTTTTTACAGTGTAATGGCATGAAGAGAATCTGAAAATGTTGACCGAATAATGCGCATAGATAAGTGTGCAAATGCCATGCTTCAGTAGAAAAAGAGCAAATGTGCGTATTGGTTTTATGTACAGTATTTAACATCATCAGTGCTATCAAGGTGCATATATTACATGTTAAATCAATTCCCACAGAGCACGCTTTCATCACCCAAACGCCTACTTGTGCATTTTTATCAGGCCTTGAGGCTTTTAATATTATTGAGATGAAATATAACGAGGTGTGATGTGAACTACCTGTTCTTTATACCGAGTGACACCTCTGCGCCAAGGATTGCTGATGTGCTTTAGAGAAAAATCTCATTTTCAAACAGCTATTTTGTATCTCGTGAGATTAACATATTAAATCACCCTCTGTGATTATACGACTGCCTTGAAGAGATCTGAACTGAAGGAAAAACAAGTATATTATCTATGAGAGTGCGAATTGTAAAATAGCATCTGTGTGCATTTTCAGTGTCTTCAGTGTGTAGTTGGTTCTGAAGGTGTTTAATTAGAACAGTTATGTTTTTCGATGCCAATAACTCATCAGACACAAGAATGATTCACAATTCAGTTTTACAGATTACTCTTTTCTTTTCTTTGTTTTCAGTTCACGGGTGAATCTCATAGAAACATTTCCAGGTTACATTTTGGCACGGAATAAAAAGGAAAAAAGATCATACTTGAGCATTTACAATAGGGTTTTGTTACTTAAAGGTGCTGTAAGTTTTTGACTCTCCTAAAGCATAAAAATACCATAGTATGTTTGCAGATATTTAATAAAGATGCTAAGTGAACATTCTTATTTATTAGAAATACAATGGTGAAATCAAATATTCAGCTTTAAAAATGTGCGTTATGTGCCAGAACATCTGTCTTTGTTTTGGTTCTTTTAACCCGCCCATTGCCAGTTTAGCCAATTATATTTCAGCACCCAGGTTCCCTTGATAGAAAACCTCATGTTTCTTTCATTCAGTCATGAAGGCTCTCATGGATCCGTGACTGAAATGCGACCTCTGGTGGACAGTAACAGACTCCGAAATGAGACGTAAGCTGCGTCCCAGATGGCATACTTACGCACTATTCTACACCATTTTCTAGTTTAAATAGTGTAAGTAGTGCGTTCACACTGAAAACTCTAAAAATAAAAAGTGCACTTTTATTACCAGTTGATGCACTCATTCAGCCGCTAAAATTAAGTGTGTAATGATGGACACTTTACGCACTCAATGACCGCAAGTCATTGCGTAGTGGAAGGGGCGGAGCTATCGAGCGCACATGTTGAATTGGTTGGATAACAAATTTGGATGGTGAAAGCAAAATTCTCCTACGAGAGTGATTATAGCGCCCCCCGATGGTGAATGCGATTATACTCATGGCAGGTATTGTTTGATAGTTTGGTCATATATTTCACTGATTTGGCAACCGTCAAATGTCATTAGGCAAACAGTTTGAATTTCCACTTAGTAAAAAAAACATTAGTGCTCCATTTGGGACGACACTACATACATATACTATACTGTTGAGTGAGTAAGTGCATAAGTACATAGTGTATAGTGTGCCATTTGGAACGCAGCAGTAGACTCAGAGTTCCACTTGAGGTGGTGATCAGTTAGTAAATAATATAAATATTAAAAATGTAAAAATTAGGTGAGCAGATTACATTATAACCCTGTGTCCCAACAACACGCTATGTGACGAGATTTGCAGTGGTAAGCAATTAGGCTGTTCACACTAGATGAAACACGAAAGCAATTTAAATACAGCCATTCAGAAGCACAGAATAGTGCACTCACTGCACTCCAACAAAATGGTAAGCTTTACAATCCAATTAATACATATTAAACGTTTTAACAATATCAGACGTACATGCTAAATCACTGATATGTGTTGATTTGCACTGTGTCACAGTTCTATAGCTCAATTTCTAAAGCTCGATTTCTCAATTTATTGTATTTTCAAAATCTGAGGTGAACTATCTGCTGCTGCTTTCAGTAGTATGGCAATAAATCTCATGTAAAATGGCATTCAAACTCACATTATTAGCATTTAACACTGAATAAAGCACATGAGGTGTACCTGAGGTAAACATTGTCTGTTTTCTGTTGTTCCGTTGCAAGAAATAGAAACTGTTTCTAAAATATCAATTTCAGGTCTTGGTTAGAACAAAAACTCCTTTTAATATGGAAAATATTCCTTCTATCGCAAGCCGTTGCTTTTAGTTAGAATACAACCTAAATGAGCCTTTAGGCTCAATAGTCAGGCACGCTTCTGTTGATGTCGTCAATCTGGCAACCTGCGCTTGCGTGTGTTTTGAATGAGGCGTGCAATACCAAGTCCAACCACTGGGTGTCAAACTTACATACTGCACCTGTAATGTATTTACTAACATGAAAAAAAGAAACACTGCATTTACTACAGTATTTATTCATCTTTGTTAATGTTAATAAAAATAAAGTTGTTTGCTGTTAGTTGATGTTAACTCACAGTGCATTTAACGCTATGCATTAGTACAGGTTGAACTTTGACGAATAAATGCCGTAAAAAATGAAAAATATTGTTCATTTTAGTAAATGCAGTAACTAATGAAACCTTATTGTAAAGTGTGACAGAAAATAATATTAATTATTGGCATATGCGATTAAAACTATTGCATATATGTATTTTATTTTATATATAATACCTTATATTATCCATCTTAACACATAGACATACAAATAAAAAAATAATGAGGGAAAAAGGTTAATAATAACCTGTGGATTTAACTTAATAATTATTAATATTAGACTATTATGGGGCTATGTGGAGTTTGCATGTTCTCCCTGTGTTGGCGTGGGTTTCCTCCAGGTGCTCCGGTTTCCCCCAAGTCCAAAAACATGTGCTATAGGGGAATTGGGTAGGCTAAAAATGTCCAGTGTATGTGTGTGAATGAGAGTGTGTGGATGTTTCCCAGTGGTGGGTTGCAGCTGGAAGAGCATCCACTGCATAAAACATATGCTTGATAAGTTGGCGGTTCATTCTGATGGCGACCCCAGATTAATAAAGGAACTAAGCTGAAAAGAAAATGAATGAATGAATGAATGAATATTATTATCTTTTAATGTTTCTGCTTTAGTAAATACTGATGCTTCAAAATATTAATGTTCCAAAAATAAACAAGCAACATTTTCTATGGCTGCATTCTGACCTGGACATGTTTCTACAAGTGATTCCCCCTCATGTTAGCATACGTCACACGACCACAGATGCTGCTATATGAATAGTCTGGGCTGGTCTTATTCTGTACAGAGACTCATTGACTGCTGAAAGGTCTCTGTTCTCATTTCCGGACAGTAACGCTCTTGATATTATATGGGGTCCATGTTTGATTGAGACCATCAACGTTTTAATGACTTTCCAAGTGAATGCTTTGTAATTATATCGTTCTGCCTATAATGATTGTTGGAGCAAAAATATATGGCTTAAAATGTTATTTAGCTACTTCGAACTTACTGAGATATTGTTATGATATATAAGAGAAAATATGTAAGCTTCAAAAATAAACTTATATAAACCAACAATTGTTTGTGTATGTTCATTTTTATTTGTTCACATTCATGCATAAAAACACAAATATGCTTTGGTAGTGAGTTTTAATATATACATGCTCAAAAATGTCATCGTTTACACAATGTTTCATTAACATTTGGTCAGATGTGTCTGAGATTCATTTATAAACATATTTATTATGATTCATTTTCATATATGCTATACCTTTTAGATCAATTGACAGAACGCAACTTTTCTGTTGGTTGATTAATGAGGCTATTATCCATGATTAAACCAGTATTAATGTTTTAAATCAACACAAGATTGCAGTGAATATAAAAATGTTTTTCAAATTTCAAAATATCCTAATTGCATGATCAGTGCATTGTATTTTAGCATGACATGTTATTATTATGGGTAACACTCTATTTTGATGGTCCATTTGAGTATTAGTAGACTGTCTGCTTAGTATATGTTGATACTGCTCCTTCAACAGACATTTAACTGACTATAAGAAACTTTGCAAGTACATGTCAACTTACACTACCCCAAACTAAGTCTACATATAATCTAATGAGAATTAGTTGGCATGTAGATGCAATCTAACTTAAATTCAACAAACGGACCATTAAAATAAAGTGAGACCTTATTATGCATCACATAAAACAATTGATCCAAGTCAAAATAAAGTCAATCCAACCACTGGATAACCTGCAATCAAAGTTAATGTGTCCATGAAGAACAACGAATCCTTTATCTCGTGCAAACATCTTCATTGCACTGTAAAGAACACACAAAAAAGTTATGAAATTAATAATGATGCAAAAACTAAATCATTAAAACTCATTTCCTACTGTAAGGACAAGTTGAAGATGCTGAAAAATTATTCGCTGTCCTATGATTTTCTTTTTCAAATATACAACAAATGGTGTTTAACAGAGCAAGGAATGTTTCACAGCATTTCCTATAACATGTGTTCAGTCTCATTTGTTTTATTTCGGCTAGAATAAAAGCAGTTTTAAATTTTTTTTAAAGTGAAGATAAGGAACTAATTTCAATAGGAGCACTTGATTTGATTGATCACGCCTGGTCTACCATCCATACTCAGCAATAATTCAATCAGATCGATTCAAGCAATAAATAGACCATTTTGATGGATGTAAACAAAAAAAAATTGGTCCCAACGTATTTCCTGTTTTACATGTTTAGCTTTTATAGCTTCCGACAATCCAAAAAGAGCCACATATTGCTAAATAAATGTTAAGATAGTTGCTTTAACATTAAGTTATGATCAAATTCCCTCGTTACAGTTATGAAATGGTTATGAACAAGCAGGAACTGTACATGGGCCAATGATATCACCACAATGAAATGGTCTATAGACCGGATTCATCCTACTGCACTCTTTCTTTTGGAAGAATCCCCCTTTCAACTCATCTCCTCCTTTACCAGGGGGAGCTCTCAAGACCTACCTGATCTCAGACCCTATTATATATGCTAATTGACCAGGCAGGAGCCCTGGGCTCAATTATCTCCGAGCTCAGGGTTCTCTCCCAAGACAACATGCCAAACCTACTATAGCATCAAGCAATATCTAAGTGTTATTCTTAACTCTTGAAACCATTTCAAGGTCAATATTATTAGACCCCTTAAGCAATTATTTTTTTCCAATTGTCTACAGCTCAAACTACGGTTATAAATGACTTGACTAATTAACCTAGTTAAGCCATTAACTTGCCATTTAAGCTAAATACTAGTATCTTGAAATATTATGTATAATATACTGTATAATATAGTATACTGTCATCATGGTAAATATAAAAGAAATCAGAAATTACTCATTAAAATTATTATGTTAAGAAATTAGTTGATTTTATTTTTAATTTCCAATAAACAGAAATTGGGGAAAAAATACAGGGGGGGCTAATAGTTCAGGATGGCTAATAATTCTGACTTCAACTATGTATTTGACAAAACACAAAAGCATACAGGTTTGAAACAAGCACTGTAAAATGTGCTTAGTTGACTTAAAGTGAGTAAATCCATTGCCTTTAAATTATTAAGCAAACTAACTATGTATAATAATAAAAATATGTTAAGTCAACTTAGCTGTTCCAAGACGTAACTGTTAATGTAAATATCAGTAAAATTTGTACTTTTTACAGTATTGTTTAGTAAAGATTACATTATTTTCCAGCAAAAACAACGGTAAACCACAAAGAAACACTCCAACTGTGTATTTTTTTAGGTTCAAACTGTTAAAATCACGTTTTGCCCTTGTGCTTTTTTTCCAGTAAATAACGATGACAGGGTCTGCAGGAATATGTGTGTATTTATATAAATAGTAGAGTTTTAGGCCTGCACTAGTCTACTCTAGAAATTTCATTTCATGATTATTTAGGATTTCAAGGACTGCAGATTTTGACAGGACCTAACTGGAAGGCTTTTTAAATACTCATTTGTTACTGAATGAATAAATGAAAGAATGTCATGTTATTTTTATATAATAAAAATGTAAAATCTTATAAAATTTATATTACATTTAGTTTGTGAAATTTGAAAAAGCAGTGACTTCATTTTAGCCTGCTGGACATAATAAAAGTACATGTTGCATTTTATTAAAAATGTGCTGTCGCCTCACAGCAAGAAGGTCAATGGTTCGATCCTTGGCTCAATTGGCGTTTCTGTAGGCTAAATTGTCCGTAGTGTATGAATGTGTGTGTGTGAATGAGTGTTTGTGGATGTTTCCCAGAGATGGGTTGCAGCTGAAAGGGCATCCGCTGCATAAAAACGTGCTGGATAAGTTGTCGGTTCATTCCGCTGTGGCAACCCCAGATTAATAAAGGGATTAAGCCGACAAGAAAATGAATGAATGATTTTCAGTACTCTGATATGGGCCTCGACATTGCATAATGAATTGAAGTTATTTTTGTAAAAAAAAAAGCATCTTGTTTTTTGTTGCCATTTGAATTGTCCAATCAGAGCGAAGTCTGTCTGGTAAGCACAAATAATTACATTATTACATTTTGACAGGACTTGCCTATTCACTTTAATAAAGGCAATTGCTTCATCAAAGCTATAATCTTAGGAGAACCGGTATACAGAGGTCAGCCTGTGTCTGCTCTTACAGCCATGAGAAAGTCACAATCAGCACACAATCTGACAGAGGAAACGGCATGGATGGCTTAAAATGACAAAACAGACTCCGGTGGACTTTTATGGGTAAACAAGACCTGCGACACGTCCTGTTATTGAACTTCAAAGAAACGTCTTGTCCGAATGTGCCCGTGTTTAGCAGGGCTTTTTTTCTTAGTGGTATTAATAGAAGTCTTTTACAGACACCATTGTGCCTACAGATTGAGTTGATGTATTTTCGAGAAATTGAAAAGTTGTTTCAAAGCAGATCAATGACGCAAAAATTAATTAAAAGTGATTTTTAGCTCTTTATATTTTGCACTGGCACAAGATGTTTGTGATCAGGCCAGTTTATTGTTGATTCAGTTTGGTTCAATATCTGTACATTTCAGCACATTTATTCATATATTAATTTTCATTCGGCTTAGTCCCTTTATTCATTAGGGGATGCCACAGCGGGATGAACCGCTAGCTTATCCAGCAGATGTTTTACACAGCAGATGCCCTTCCAGCTGCAACCCAGTACTGGGAAACATTACAGTACAATCAAGCTGTTTTAATTTACTTCAATATTAGCTGAATGGATCAAAAAAGAAAAAAAAAATTTTTTGGTACATTAAAATGTCATGCTTATATATTTTCTAAGTTAAATATAAAAAATAAACACAGAAATATAAATGTTTTAATTATAACTTCCAGAAACACTCAAAAATCAAATATGATAAGCACTTAATATAACATTAATATACAATAATGTCAACAAGAAGTCGATTTTAAAAAGTAAAATTGAAGATATACAGATCAGAATGAGTATGTTGAGTCACTTATATGTAACCACAAACTCACAAAAACAAGAAAATATTAATATATATTGATCATGTATATTTTAAAGATAGTAATGTATCATTTATCATTCAAAGGTGAGTAACATATTCAATTGCATCATTCAATGTAATCAACAGACAGACAGACATACATAGCTCAGCATATATAAGTACACCCCATTTTAAAAATGATTTTTTTTATCCATTTCTCAGTAAATATGGGTGATATATATTGGTGCATATGAATAAAACAGATTTATTAAACAGGGCTTTTATATATTAAAATACTATTTTAGTCATAGAACATCTTTAAAAATGGAAATATAATAAATTTAAATATTGCAATAAAAAATTACAAACTACAAACATTTCAACAAAATTGTATATAGTTTTTGCTTCTCTTGATTTTTGCTATTTTTGAAAATTGTATTAAATATTTTCCCTACCATATAAATTTTTCCCACTAATTTCTGAACCATTATAGCAAGTTATTTTGTTAGATTACCTCCAGATTTGGCTTCAGTCCTGACTAATCTAATGTATATGCACAAATATAATACTGTATCTTATAGAGAATATAGTAAAGCATCTTATAGAAAATATTCATTTAAATGAGAGATTTGTGGGGGTGTACTCCTATGCTGAGCTCTGTATATACAGTTGCATTCAGAATTATTAAACCCCCTTAATTATTAGCCCCCGTTTATTTTTTCCCTAATTTCTGTTTAACAGATAGTTTTTTTTAACATTTCTAAACATATTAGTTTTAATAACTCAGTCATTTCTAATACATTCATTCATTCATTCATTCATTTTCTTGTCGGCTTAGTCCCTTTATTAAACTGGGGTCGCCACAGCAGAATGAACCGCCACCATCTCTAATAACTGATTTATTTTATCTTTGCCATGACACGATGACAGTAAATAATATTTGACTAGATATTTTTCAAGACACTTCTATACAGCTTAAAGAGACATTTAAAGGCTTTATTAAGTTAATTAGATTAACTAGGCAGGTTAGGGTAATAAGACAAGTTATTGTATAACAATGGTTTGTTTTGTAGACTAAAAATCTAAAAATATACAGCTTAAAGGGGCTAATAATTTTGTCCTTAAAATAGTTAAAAAAAAATTTAAACTGCTTTTATTCATGGCCGAAATAAAACAAATAAGACCTTCTCCAGAAGAAAAAATATTATCAGACATACTGTGAAAATTTCCTTGCTCTGTTAAACATCATTTGGGAAATATTAAAAAAAGAAAAATATATAATTTAATAATTCTGATTGTAAATACATACCATACATACATACACTCAATATTCAATTTAAAACAGAAAGACAGATAGATATTATGCTTTCTATGCATATAAAATCTATTTTAGGTCTATTATTGTAATCACATTTGTTTCACTTCATGCCAAAGTCAAGTCTGTTTACACAAGCCTTCATTTTCATTACATCATATACAGTAAATCGCACAAATCAAACTACCCTAAAACAGTTCAATCAAGAAATAAACAAATTCAAAAGGGCTATGCTATTTGGGGAAAATATGTAATTGCATTTTTTTTGACAGATATTGTGATATTATCGAACTGATTTGCAATTTAACTTTATAGTTTAGCTTCAGCTCTGCAATCTGTATTGTAGGTTGTATTTCCTCGTACTTTGGCAACAATTTTGTGCCAGCTCTGACAAATTAACTGTTTTTTGTTTGATGTCTGTGACTTTGAAACCAAAATATTCCCATATTACTGACTATTTTTCTTTGATAATAATTCATCTATTAATGCTTCTGAAGTGCAGACTCCATGATCCCACTTGTGCGTTTTTCTGTTTGTTTGTTTTTTATTGTGGGCATTCCATATAGTACGGTAGAGCCATTTTGATTGGGCAGAACGAAAGTGTGCTCATTCAATTGGCTAGTAAGGCTGTCACACAGAGACAGCAGTCACGCATTGAGACCAAAAGGTCCTTCAGCCCTGGGCTCCCTCCCGTTTGCAGGGCAAGATGGTGAAAAGGGGGATTCTTCAAATCGAAGATGACTGTAGTGAGAAACCCTGGCTCTTTATAGTGGGTTAGGTGGATCATACAGTTAATGCAGAACCAGCCGTGTTCAGTCATAATCATGTGATCCTCTCGAAATTAGTTTATAAATAAACTTCACTTAAGAGTGATATATTGTCTGTGTTGGTGTTGTTTATCATGATACAAAAACATTTTCTGTTATTTTATAGACTTCTTTCTCTAGATATTATTTTTAGTTTAGTTTTGTTTAGTTTGTTTACAGGGTCAATGCACATTAATAAACATTACTGAAAAATGTGCCAGAATTATCCATCTGTAGACCCATTACAGAATGGTAAAACTTTATTATACCTTATAGTATTTCAAACCACTAAAATGTCAATTTGTTAAACAATCGACTTGAATTTTCAACATTAAAAGTCAACAGAGCAGAGATTAACATCCCATAATGCAATTTACAACCGTAAATAAACAGAAAACATTAAAATATGGAAACTGTTTTTTAGCAGATTTTTTTTTCTGCAATATAGTTCATGAAGTCTGGATACACAAGACATATGTACTTATTGAATTCATACAATTAATTTTTTCCCAGTCAATCTAGTTTCCGTCTGGCCTCTCCCTTGTGCTTCAGTGACGACACTGTTTTTGGGCTTCTGACAGTGTCTGTTGGGCCCTTTCCTTCCTGAGGTGGTGCACGGAGAGCTATGGGGCTGATCTGCTTTACAGATATGCTGATGAATGACAGCCTGTTTATTCTGCTGACGGACTTGAGGTCTTTAGGTAGCTCTTGGGGTGTGGCGCGACACAATGGATCCTTCTGAAAATGCAGTCTTGTGTATCCAGACTTCTACATGAACTATGAATGAGCCCAAAACAATAGAGTAGCACAGACTAAAACGTGCTAAAAATATGGTACACAAGTTTTTGCCATCATTACTCCTGTATTCAGTGCAAGATGATCTTTAATCCATTTTTATTGCATTTTGGGACCTTGATCTCTTCTCTGTCAACTTTTAATGTAGAAAATTTACTACAAAATTTATTATAAAAGTTCTACAGTTGAACTTTTGACATTTTACTTTGAAATAATATAAATGTATAAAAAATAATAAGAGAAATAAGTCTGTAAAGTAACAGAAAATGTACTGGTGGTTTATTAGAAGGTTTTTGTAGCGTAATATACAACACCAACCCATACAATTTATAACTTTTAAGTGCTACAAATGTTCATAAAAATCATTTAACCCAATTTTTTAAGTTTAAAAGTTGCTGTTAGAAAGTTGCACATGCCATAATGCGATTCTAAAGCATAAATAAATGGAGAAAAATAAAAAAAAGTATGAATCAAAATCACTGCTAAGTAACTAATATGTTTTACAGTTCAGTTGAGTTGTTGTTAATTTAAAGAATATTCCTGGGAAAATAGAGGAAATGAGTCGAATATGTTTCTGAGAGAAGGCATGATTTTGTTGCTATATAAATAAATAAAGGCTCAAAATAGATCGATGGTGGAAAGTATGAGAGTGAAATTTTTATTCATTTTCTAAATATTTTATTTATTTATTTTCACAGTGCTTTCTATATTATTTTTTTCTTCTGGACAAAGTCTTATTTCTTTTCGTTTGGATGAATTAAAAGCAGTTTTAAATTTATTTAACAACAGTTTTGCGGTCAAAATTATTAACCTCCTTTAAGAATATATATAAATTTATAATGTATTTGTAAATAAATAAGTATATATATATATATATATATATATATATATATATATATATATGTGTGTATATATATATATATATATATATGTAAATAAATAAGTATATATATATATATATATATATATATATATATATATATATATATATATATATATATATATATATATATATATATATATATATAACAAATAAGCTTTGAAAGTCACTTTACGCTATATACTAGTATCTTGCAAAAAAACTAGTAAAATATTATAAACTGTCATCATGGCAAAGACAAAATTATTTTATTTAGTTATTACAAATTATTAAAATCATTATTTTTAAAAATGCTTAGAAAGATATTTTGTCCATTAAACAGCACTTTCATGGTGCAAATTAATTTGACAAGAGGGCTAATTTTGTCTTCAACTGTATGTATGCAATATATGCTGACTTGTTTATATAAATATGGATTTATACGTTTAGAAAATGTGCATGTATTCCGTTTAATACCTTTATTAAAGGTCATTTGAGATTATTCTGGAGGAATTGAAGGAAGACACGTTATTAATCTGGATAAATATAGTTGCTCTTTTTAATTATTTTTTTTTTTCAAAGTTTGAATATAAAATCATATTATTATCACAATCATTTATTCATTTATCAGGGCTCACCACAGCAGAATGAACCGGCAACTATTCCAGCATAGGTTTTACACCACGGATGCCCTTCCACCCGCAACCCAGTACTGGGAATCACCCACCCACACACACACTCACACTATGGCCAATTTAGTTCATCTAATTCACCTATAACACATGTGGTGTTTGGACTGTGGGGGAAACTGGAGGAAACCTACACCAACACGGGGAGCACAAGCAAACTCCACACAAATGCCAACTGGTCCAGGTGGGACTCAAACCAGTGACCTTCTTGCTGTGAGGCAACAGTGCTAACCATGGTGCCACCGTGCCACCTTCACTTTTACCTTTTTTTTTTCAATATTTAAACATAAGTTAAAATTCTGTTGGTCCCTAAGCATTGATTAAGATTTAAGACTTATTTATTTGACAAATCACGAGAACTGCTAACCATTCCATGAAGGAATGGCACAAAACGTTATTTTGGCATTGTCCAAGTGACCACAAACATGTTTCAGAACATTTGTAAGTGTCTTTGTCAGTTCAAATGTCTTTACAGTTCACATTACCCAACCGCAGTTCATCAAACCAGCCCATTTCTCCTACACCGCTGTCATTCACAAGAAAAATTATGTGGTGTACTTTCTGAAACTATCGAAAGACATGGTTATGTCATCCAATACAAAGACATTTATTACATTCTATGTGTCCAAATGCTTTTTGCGGGGACTGTACTTGGAAATAACAGTAATATGATGGCATAATAAAAATGTAAATGCAACAAAACCCAGAAATGGGAATTCAGTTTAGTGTCATAAAATATGTAATAAATAACAATGGCTAACAAAAGCTCCCAAAATAATAATAAAGCATTAGAAAATAGTACATGTGACTTGAGTACTTTATTCAAAGCTAAGTGATATGAAGGCCGTCTGTTTAAAATTAAACATTACAAAATTAAGTTAGAAAGCTCATAAACCCTTACTGAATCATATTTTATTCATGAATGATTTTAAAGTCTCTAAATGACCAACATGATCGAACCATACTAAGAAAAACCTGCTGACCATTTAAACTTTTATTTATTGTAATTTTTAATTACAATTCTTATTTTTAAACAAGAATATCTCCAACGTTGTGTTCCATTTTTGACAGATAAATAAATAAATAAATGAATAAATAAATAAATAAATAGGGATACTTTAAAATCTGCAGTTTTATGGATTTGCAATTTATAAATGTACAGCTAAATTGAGATAAGGAATTTTTGTTTTTTGTTTCTTCAGAAACTATATGTATGACATTTCTTTCAGATTGAAAATAAAGATGCTACCAAATTCTTTGCATTAATTAACAAAAAAAGACGCCATATTTTCTCACATGATTATATTTATTTTCAAACATCACAAAGCCAATGTTTTAACTCGAATGAAAACCGTAGCAACTGGAGGAAACCCACACCAAGGGGAGAACATGCAAACTCCACATAGAAGAGCCAACTGACCCAGCCAGGACTCGAACCATCTTGCTGTGAGGTAACAGTGCTGACCACTAAGCCACCGTGCTGCCCAATGTAGTTATTCAAAATGATTAGCCCTCCTGTGAAATTTATTCTTTTTTTTAAAGTGATTTTCAGACATTTAATATTATATTTTTCCTTCTGCTGAAACTTTTATTTCTTTTATTTTTGCTGCAATAAAACTATTTTTAGTTTATTCTTTTAATAATTTCTACGGTCAATATCATAAGCCCATTTGTTGTCCAATGACTTGCCTGATTAACTTAACTTGCCTAGTTAAAATAATTACCCTAGTTAAGCCTTTTAATTGCACTTTTTAGCTGAATACTAGTATCTTGCAAAATAATTATTAAAATATTTTGTGCTGTCATCATGGCAATAACAGGAGATTGGTTATTAAAACAACTATGATGCAAAATGCGTTTCTTTATTAAACATCACTTAGAAATTATTTTTAAAAAGAAATATAATTTTACAGGAGGGTTAAAAATTTTTGCCTCTAACTGTATATTACAGTATATATTTTATATGAAATTTGGAACTTTATAAAGCACTCAAACCCACACCTAATAATACATCCAGACATACAGGATTACTTGAATAATCTACTACGCTATGCAGCTATTATTTCCTTTATTCTTTATTTACACCTGGGGATACTCATCCCGAGCTTCCAGAGATTATGCAGCACACCATTGAAGCAATCCAAAACCTTTAAAAAAAATGATGCCAAGGTATCCATGATCCTGGACCAGGCTGTATCCTAAAAAGATGGTCAAAGAGGAGTGGAGAGCATGAGACTCAAAGTGTCCTGTAAGACACCAGTAACAGACGAGTCTCCGCATTAATCTCGTGGGCCAGCCTGAACACCTGCTGGTGACCTACTTACACCTGCAGCTTCTCCACAATGAACATCCAGCTTTCTCCAGCAACTAGACTGCAGCTCTGCACAAGACGTTTGGTCAGAGTAGAAATGGTCGTTCCCAACTGAGCCTGGTTTCTCTCGAGGGTTTTTTTCTTTCACTTTTGTCAATTGGTGAAGTTTGTTCCTCTACACAGTCGCCACTGGCTTGCTTGGTTTGGGACTTGTAGAGCTGCGCAGTGATGGATTTGCTCTTCAGTGTTTGGACTGTCAGCAGTGAAAATGAAACCACACTGAAATGAACTTCAACTCTGAAAACTGCACCGACAATGTGTACATTTACTAGAACTTGTATGTTAAGCAGCTTTGACACAATCCACATTGTAAAAGAGCTAAAGAAATAAAAATGAATTGAATTAAGTAATCACCAACTCAGATTCTGTTATAAATGAATGTTTTCTCTCTATAGACTCAATAAACTGTGTTCACCATCTGAAAATAAATTTGCCTACATCATCTCATCTCAACATGATAAAGAATAAAAGAGGCCAAAAGCAGCATTTCCTCCAGGATACCACCATAAAACCCTCACTTCAGAGACCATACGTGACGTCAGCGTAAAAACCCCCTTTAATCACCAGAAGCAAAAATAGCAGCCCGGGGAAATGCATCTGTTGGTTTTAGTGGGTTTCGTTGTTATAGTCTCACGCCCAGGTGCATCATGAGGCCTCAATGCCGTTAAGAGCATGTAAAAACCAAAAGATCAGTTTCACAACAAGACTCTGTTCTACCCTACAATCACTTTGCTTGTTTGAACAGCCACTTGCATAAGCCAAAAGCGTATGTGCTCCGACATCAGACAGATTCACGCCTTTCTGTATACAGCAGCTATTTGTTAAGTTTGCTGCTTGACATGATTTAGGTCATTCTAAAGCAAAACACAGATCCTTTAGTACGCCTTGTGGACGTCTGCAAGGGTTTCATTAAGCTTTCTGCTTATTTTCAAAGCCTCAGACGAAGATTATTTCAGAGAATTTAACAAAACAAGGTACACTGTAAACTTAACTCCTGTATTTTGTGATTCACAAGTGTTTTCTTTTTATTTCCGGTTATGAATTGCAATATGGGATGTTGATCTCTGCTTTGACGACTTCTAATGTTGAAAATGTAACTCTACAGTTTAACACAGTGTCTTTTTAGTAGTTTGACATAGGGATGCACGATATTGGAAACATTTGACATTGCATTGCATTTTTTTCTGCAATATACACTCATTGGCCACTTTTAGGTACACCAGTCAAACTGCTCGTTAACACAAATTTCAATCTAGAAGTTTGGAAAAACATTGCCTGGTCTGATGAGTCTGCTGCGGCATTCAGATGGTAGGGTCAGACTTTGTTATCAATAACATGAAAGCATGAATCCATCCTGCCTTGTATCAACGGTTCAGGCTGCTGGTGGGGGTGTAATGGTGTGTGGGGGATATTTTCTTGGCACACTTTGGGCCCATTAGTACCAATTGAGCATCGTGTCAATGCCACAACCTACACAAGTATTGTTGCTGACCATGTCCTTCCCATTATGACTACAGTGTACCCATCTTCTGAAGCCTACTTTTAGCAGGATAACGCATCATGTCAAAGCGCGAATCATTGAACACGACAATGAGTTCACTGTACTCAATTGGCCCTCACAGTCACCAGAACTCAACTCAATAGAGGACCTTTGGGATGTGGTGGAACGGGAGATTCACATCACAGATGTGCAGCCGACAAATCTGCAGTCACTGAGTAATGCTATCATATGAATATGGACCAAAATCTCAGAGGAATATTTCCAGTACCTTGTTGAATCTATGCCCTGAATGATTAAGGCAGTTCTGAAGGCAAAAGCGGGTCCAACCCGGTGCTAGTAAGATGTACCTAATAAAGTGGCCAGTTAGTTTCTTGCTATACACACAGAATTTGACCAGATGACTTAAATAGCTCTATTTGCAAAGTTATGGCTTCAGATTGATTGGGATGACTTTTTAAGGGAGTGAAATTTAAATATATTTTTATGTAGTTTATTATATACATTTTTTAAAAAACTACAGTCATAAATAAACAATGGAACAAATATTAAAAGTGAAATAAGCCATGCGTTATGGTTTTCTGGAGAGTAACGGTATAGAGGTACTAAAATTTCATAATCAAATGTTAAATAACACTGCATACTCTTCATCATATAAATAACTACATAAAATTAATCTTTATTAAACTTCTTTATGCACTACTTAAATGCTTTATGCACGCTCTTAAAATGCTGACATGGTCACGGGCCTTAAAAACACATGCAGATAATCAATTTCCACTCTATAATGGTTAAATTCTGCAACGTCTCCACAAATCTCCTGTGTTTTGACCTGTGGATTCTGGGGACACACATTGCAATATCCATGCTCAGACGATATGCTACGATAATAAATAAGTCTGTAAAATAAGAGATAACGTACTGGCCATTTATTACAAGGTTTTTGTAGCATTATATTCAACACCAACCCAGAAAATATCACTTTAACCTATTAAAAATGTGAATGTTTTCCGACTTTTAAAGGTTAAAAAAAAGATCAAGGTCCCATAATGCAATTCATAAGCAAAAATTGGAGAAATAAAAAAAAAACTTCACCAAATATGTAAAACTGCTAGTTTACAGATATATTTTGCAGTGCATGCTTGTGTTTTGTGTCCTAGTTTTAACTTGGAATAATATGTACTTGTTTACTTTGATGGATCAATCCAAATCCTAAAAACTCTTTACAACAGTAAAAGCCACAGAAGGAAAGAAAATTCAGCATTTCGATAAACCACAAAAACACATTAATGTAATAGTGTGGTCACTTTCTTGAGGCGTTTGTAGTAAAACATATAAAATACAGGGAAATGTTAGGCAGTTTGTGGAGAGAAATCATTTACTTGTTGACCAGAAATGTAATATCAAGCATCAAAATGAGAACAATACTGAAACATTAGAGTATTTTTTAAAAACCAAAGCATCCTCGTGAGACAATCAGCTGTTATTAGAGGTGGGCAGTATGGTTAAAATCTGCAACATTAGGAGTCATTTTAAAATAGTAAAATACTTTTATTAATTTACGGTTAGCACTGTCACCTTAAAGCAAGAAGGTTGCTTGTTCAATTCCCAGCTGCTCTAGTTGGTGTTTCTGTGTGGAGTTTGCATGTTCACCCCATGATGACGTGGGTTTCCTACACAGTCCAAAGGCATGCACTATAGGTGAACTGAGTAAACTAAATTGGCCGGTGTACGAGTATACGTCAGAGTGTGTTTCTCAGTACTAGGTTGCTGCTAGAAGGGCATCCGCTGTGTAAAACATATGCCTGAATAGTTGGCGGTTCATTCCGCTGTGGCGACCTCTGATAAATCAGAGACTAAGCCGAAGGAAAATTAATGAATGAAAAATTAAAACGAAATATAGTACTGATTATTGTCATATAGTACCAGTCTTTAACTTTCTAGTCAGTTATTGTGCTTCGTTTTATTTGGCATTTAATAGATCACATGAACATAAAGTCCAACATTAGCACAAAAACATTGTGTCCAAATATAAGAAACTTAAAATAGGGAGAGTAAATTCTGACTGCATTAACAGCATTCAGTGTATTCAAGTTTAACACTATATTAATGCATTAAGTAGTAAACGTAAAATCTGCCTTCAATTACTCAACCTTTACTTGTCACACACAACTGTTGAACACAAAAGAAGATATTTTGAAAAATGTTGAAAATCTGTAACTACTGACTTCCATAGTATTAGTTTTTCCTAGTATGGGTCTCAAAGGTTTTTACAAAACTCTTCAGAATATCTTCAGCAGAATAAAGAAACTCATAAATGCTTGGAATTACTTGACACTGTGTACTAACAACATGCAACAAGAATCCAACAACAAGTAATTTGTCTGTCTGCACCAAACACAACATGACAAACATTTACTGTAAATACCAGCCACTGCACTCCCAACTAAATCACAAGGCTTTTAATCTAGTTAATATATATTTAACCTATTTAACATTATTAATAGGCTTCTAAATGACTGATGTTGGTTGGCACTGATTTCACTTTCAAACCTATTATATTTTCAATCTATATATATTTTCAAGCTTTCAGTAGTATAACAGTAAATGTCATGTAAAATGACATTTAAACTAACATTGAGAAGCATTTAACACTGAATAAAGCACATAATCTATACCTGAGGTGATCATTGTCATAGCAGTATATGCTGGTGTTCTGTTGCGACGATGCAGAAATAGAAATATTTCTAAAATTGAAATATTGCATGATGGAAAAAGATAGAAAAGATACATTTTAATGTGTGAAGCTGCATCGGTTGTAGTCAGGACAGTGTTAGGGTTAATAGCCTGCAGTTTTTCATTTGTTGGTAAACTATCCATTTCTCTGTTAATGCAATTATATCCAGTTACACTGGTCATTATTTTGTATTGCAGTGCTGCTTTATTACCACAAATGACACATAAACATTTAAAAAGGTAGAACTCCTGACTAGTTAACCTACTAAAAACTTCATGCAACATCTGACCTTACTCCTGTCTGATCTTACAAATGCTTCCCTCTGTTACCTGTGGTTTTTCCCCAGCCTGGACGTTCGCAGAGATCCCGAGAGCTTTAGTGATTTCCTCCAGAGGTGGATTGTCTGCAGGCGATTTCTGGATAAAATGCAGCAGAACTTTCTCTCCACCTGAACAGAATGAAACACATTTTTGCATTATGATACTGTCTATATGGCGGTTGTTGCTAGATCGGATATGGTTGTGGCCGGAAGTTAACGAGAATTATTTATATTATTTATTAAATGTCCCTTTGTTGTTGTATGATTTTATTTCAACCCTACCCCCACCCCAACCATCACATTAATGTAAAAACAGTAGTTGTACCGAGCATCATTTATGCTATCTATTCATTCATTCATTTTCTTGTTGGCTTAGTCCCTTTATTAATCCGGGGTCGCCAACTTATCCAGCAAGTTTTTACACAGCAGATGCCCTTCCAGCCGCAACCTATCTCTGGGAAATGTATAACTATTAATTATTGTTATACAGTGTCATAAAAAAAAATGCTACTATAATTGATGTCATATCGCACTTCCAGCCGGCCGCGTATCCGATCTAGACTTTTACCTATATGGCAGGAGTCGGGAACCTTTTTTGAGCAAAGTGCCATTTCAGATTTTTGGCAAATGTATTTTTATAAAGAGCCTTTGTGGATATATATAAAGCATCACAAGTTGAGTGAGTCCATGTATTAAGAAAGGACAATTTACAGAAAGTCACCATTAACACTCATGAATGTTGTTTGAGTTTACGTGCGCAGGTTACAATAGAAATGTAAGTTGCATGCCTTTTATTGGTGTTGCGATTCAAGTTAATCCACAGCACCGCACACGCGTATTGGTTGAAATGTCCTTTTATTCTTATTAATTTTGCTGTATAAAATATACAATAAAAAGGTAATATTAATTGTATTTTCAATAGGACACTGATTTTTAGTGACATGCTTATTTTTGTATTGAAGGGAGACAGCTGGAGAGCCACATATTTTTGGTCCAAGAGCCACATGTGGCTCCCGAGCCATAGGTTCCCTACCCCTGCTATATGGCATTTAAACACAAAGGGATAGTTCACCAAAAAAATCATTTACATCACCCTTCATTTGTTCCAAACCTGTTTGACTTTTTGTTAAAAAAAAGATATTTTGAAGAATGTTGGAAACCTGTAACCATTGACTTCCGTTGTATTTGTTTTTCCAACTATGAAAGTCAATGGTTACAGGTTTTCAGCTTTCTTCAAAATATATATTTTGTGTTCAACAGACAAATAATTTTATTAAGGTTTGAAACCAGTTAAGGAGAGGCAAACAGGATATTTTCATTTTTGTGTGAACTATCCCTTTCATGTTTTTATTTTAGGGCAGAAAAAAAAACTCATATTTGTATTTAAGTAGTACTTTAGGAATTTACTTTAGATTTAATTTAGATTTTTATTAGAAAACCGTAATTGTGCCCGCACATAAATGTTCTTATTTTTGTGTCTAAGTAATGAGAATTGAATGAGATTCATCATAAAATAAATGAGAATTGTAAACAAACTTGGCTGCATTCAAGTAATGAGAATTAAGCAGAACATTTCTTGAAAATAATGTCAAACTCCATAAAAAAATTAATGATTCTAAAATAAGTTTTATTATCATGACTTTGCAGTTACGTGCATGAAATTACCAATAAAACTCTATGGTGAAGTACTTATATTGCTAAATTAGTGTTGTTCAGAAACAGTACATACTCAGCAAATCCACAAACATCGATGTGTTGTTGTTCTAAAATGTTACTCTGTGCTACTGGCAGAATTCATCCGATTAATTCTTAATTCTTACAGTTGAGCAGAGAACAGATTTGCATGTATTAGATTTGTTAACGTGAAGTCATGCTGCCCTCTAGTGACAACAATATAGATTGCATAGATCCAATGACATCCTCAACATTAAAAAAACAATCATACAAATCTAATGTGACTACATAATGTAGTATACACAGACATCATCTTTTAGGAAAGGATACGATATACAGAGCTCAGCATATAGGAGTTCACCCCTCACTGAATTCTCTTTTAAATATATATATTTTTAAGTTATTTTAAAGAAAATTGTTTTTTTCAATTGGATGCTTTACAATAATATATTTTTGCATGTACTTTAGATTAGGCAGTACTAAAGGCAAAACTGGAACTAATCTGACAAGAAAAACTAAAATATTTTTGGGGGAAAATATTTAATAGCATTAATAAACAGGAAAAAAAAATCAAGAGTAACATAAAAAAGTCAAATTTACTTGAAATTTTGAAGTTTGTCATTTGTTTTAATAACTCATTTGGATTTAAATGTATTATCTTTATATGTCTAAAGATGTTTGGAGACTAAACGCTTATATTAATGGATATAACGGATTAATAAAACTGTTTCGTTTAAACGCACCAAATAGTAGTGTATAACTGCAGGTTAACTATGTTTATTATCAGCCCACACTATACACAAAAACACTTTAACATATCTGATTTGGATTAATGTAATAAATGTTCACCTGTTGTAAACCTGCTATAGAATGATAACTATTATAAAAGCGATATACAAACAATCTTGAATTAAATTGAATGACCACAAGCTTGAACCAAGGCTGCACAATTTATTATTTCAGAATTAATATCGCAATTTGTGCATCAGCAATAGTCATATCACAGGATCTGCAATGCCAAGACAGGATTATATTTGACCATGGGCTACAGATCAAGACATACAAGAATTGTGGAGTCACTAACTTATGCCTTTCTTTTCTTTTTTATTATTTTATAACCTGTTTTTAACACATTTTAATCTGTTTTTAATCACTTTTATTATTTGTTTTTATTTTCTTATACGCGTTTATGTAAATAACTTTGAATTGCCACTGTGTATGAAATGTGCTATATAAATACTTCCCTTGCCTTACAAAATTTAAACAAAGTTACTGAAAACTTTTAAACAGTTTAAAGCATTTAGACACAAGCAATTATAACGTTTATAAGATAAAGATTAATTGTATTTATGTAAATATACACGATAAATATATAAATCGACTCCCAGAAATGTGCATCTTTGCTCTACTGTGTTCAATGCTTATGATCAGTTTATTATATTTTATGCAGATGCACTCTCCTACAAAATCACAACAATCTAAAACTATTAATTATATCTAAATAAAGCTATTTATTTCATCTGGTGAAATTTCGCAATATACATCACTGGGTTTTTTTTTCTCTAAATGTTGCATCTCTAGCTTAAAGGAGACATATTATACATCTTTTAACAAGATGTAAAATAAGTCTCTGATATCCCTAGAGTGTGTATGAGAAGTTTCAGCTAAAAATACCACACAAATAATGTTTAACTCTTTGAAACTGCCCCTTTTGGGCTTTGATACTAATAGTGTCATTTTGGTGACTGTCGCTTTAAATTCAAAAGAGATTGGGCTCTTTTCAAAAGAGGGCGGAGCTACAAATGCCTATTTGTCAGCATAGTTGCAGATTCAAATACATCTTATGCTAATAAGAAAAGAGACTGTCACTAATGGCCAGGGCATTCCACCTCTGATTACACTTAGAAAAGGCAAAATGTCAATCAAAGGTTTTTTTTTTTCATCAAGTCTGATTATATAAAATAAATATTAATACATATTCCACATTAAAAGCTGGTTATATTCACAGTTCCACACAACTGTGTCTAAACCCCTTCAAAAAATAATTTTTGCATGAGAGGTCCTCTTTAAACCATGACATTTTCCATGAAAGAAAAATGAAAACGCAACTAAATGACATCTTGGTCAAAAACGTTGAATCTTTACCTTTTGCGACAATGAGCATGCCTCCACTCTGCAGAAGATCTCCACTAAAGTTCCCTTGAATTCCTTCTGCACTTGCCTTCAAAAAAATATATATAAAACCAGGACTTTTGTTTTATAAATATTTATCTAAAAGTATAGGAACACATGCACATTTTTATGTAAGTGATTTGGATCATCATAACACTGAATAGGTTGATTGTAAATCTATATTCACACATAGGACATCAAATTAAAATCATTTAACCACTACTTTTTATATGAATATAATAATAATTTACAAACAACAACAATAAAATTGTCTTGTTATAAATACCTTTGAGGCTATTTCTCGTACTTTCTTCCCCATAGCAGCTGGAACCACATTAATGGCATTGTATCTGAGTTTAGAAATCAGAAATATTATTTTTTACATGCTAGCATTATGGTCCTTGATTGCACTTTACCTTTTTTGTTGTTGTTGAAGGTTAAAAGTCCATGTGAACTGGAAATTTATAAGACTTTTATCTTGGTATGCTTATGTACTTCAAACTAAAACAAAATATTGAGTAGGGGGTGGGGCTTTCTTTTTGTGCTTCATTCCCTCATAGCAAACTAACGATAAGGGGGAGTGGTTATGAATACTGCGGCTGAAGCAGTCAAGTTGAGATCAGAGAAGAAGCCAATCCAAACACAAAATGAGATGCTCAGATTTGACTGAAGATTACCAAAACAACCTTTTTTTCAGTGGATTAACTTGCACGGATTAATTGTTCACCTAATAAATAAAACTATGTGCTATGTGCAAAATAAACATGCTGAATTTTGATTTCACATGGACTTTAAAAAAATCATAGGCAAAAAATTCTCTTGAATAGGTTTACATTACCTTTTAAAGCCTAAATCTTTGTAACACTGTTTCATCTCATCAATGTAGATGTCTAAAACAAAGGTTAAAGATTCACAGAATCAGGAAGATGACACCTTTTTTATCAGTGGCAAACCCAAGGTAAACACATGGTAGGCATGGTAACGGGTCATAAATTTAGAGTAAAAGGTGGGAATCTAGTCAGACCAACACAATGAGCTTAACCTGAGGTTATCAGCTATTTCAAAAGAAAGAATACAAAGAATTGCAGTCATTCTCTTACTCAGGCCCTAGTGATCATTAGTGAAAAGATTCATTCATTCATTCATTTTCCTTTGGCTTAGTCCCTTTATTAATCAGGGGTCGCCACAGCGTAATAAACCACCAACTCTTCCAGCACGTTTTACACAGCGGATACCCTTCCAGCTGCAACCTAGTACTAGAAATAAAACATATTTAAGTCTTCAGTGTTTTGAGGGATATTTAGTGTATTCTAACCTACAGCATCCTATGTTTAACCATCTCAGAGATTAGTGTAGGTCAAACTATACAAACTGTGTCTAATTTACCTTTACTTTCAGGCCATACGTAGAAACAAGCACCTATTTTACATCTTGTGAACACTTACAATGTCTATCGGTGTTTTAGATCTGCAGTTTCAAACTTGTGAATGAATTATCTCTCGCATAGACTGATTAGTGCGATTATGCATTCACAATGGTATGATTCATAATAGGGGTGGTCAAAATTATTTATAATATCTACTATTATATTTATTCATTCATTCATGAGTCCCATATTCTTGAGGTAATGCCACAGCAGAATGAACCGCCACCTTATCCAGCATACGCTTTTCACAGTGGATGCCCTTCCAGCTGCAACCCAGTACTGGGTAACACTCATATACACTCATTTACTTACATACACTAAAAAAAAGGTCATTCGATTCACCTATAGTGGATGTGTTTGGACTGTGGGGGAAACCGGAGCACCTGGAGGAAACCCACGCCAACAATGGGAAAACAGACAAACTCCGCACAGAAATGCCTACTGACTCATCCGGGACTCGAACTAGCAACCTTCTTGCTGTGGAATGACAGTGCTAACCACTGAGCCACCGTGTTGCCAAAAAGAGCTTTTTTTTATTTCTAATTAGTGATCTCCTTCTTTGGAGAAAAAAATCTTGAATGCAACGTGATTTCAGTATTCATCATTTTAGAAAATCTGCACATCACTCTTAATTGATCAACCGTTTTGAAATAGCATCAATATTAAATGTTTTTTTCTATATTACAAATTATATTCTAATTCTTAAATAATGTAAATCTAAAGTTGAAGTAAACAAAGTAAACAATTGTTAACGATTTAAACGATTTATAAAAAATTCTGAGTTTAACACAGTTCACAAAAGTTTTCACAGTTCCAAAACTTTAAACATAGATGATGTAATTTTTTTATCGAATATGTATCGTTCTGTGGTCAAAATGGACTTAAATGATTTTCTTGTGGTCTGAGACTATAGAACTTGAGCGAAATTAGAGTTTTAAAAAAAATGTAAGGTTTAAAAAATAATAATAATTTAATTAAAATTATGTACACTAGGCGACACGGTGACTCAGTGGTTAGCACTGTCGCTTCACAGCAAGAATGTCACTGGTTCGAGTCTCAGCTGTGCGCATTTCTGTGAGGAGTTTGCATGTTTTCCGCGTGTTGGCATGGGTTTCCTCCGGGTGCTCTGGTTTCCCCCACAGTCCAAACACATGCGCTACAGGTGAATTGAATAAACTAAATTGGCTGTAGAATGATTGAGTGAAAGAGTGTGTATGGATATTTCCCAGTACTGGGTTGCGACTGGAAGAGCATCCGCAGTTTAAAGTATATGCTGGATAAATTGGCAATTCATTCTGCTGTGGCGACCCCTCATGAATAAAGGAACTTAGTCGAAGGAAAATGAACGAATGATAAACACTAACTTACTTGTGCACAACCTTTCAAAACTTTGCATTTAAGTACCATACAGGGAGTTGAACATTAGTACTTTTAAAAACTTGGACTTGGTTTTTTAGGCCCCCAAAATGCTGTTACTCCATAAATAAACAAGCAAACCCCATAGGCATAATACTAAAATATAAATCAAGCTTAAAGACAAATCCTCACCACCCTTGAAGAATCCCCCATCCTTGAACTCCTTCACTCCGGTCTCCTCAGGTCCGATGCCAACCAGAGCGATGCCATGTGCTTTCAGGTCTTTTTCCAGTTTACTGACCTCTGCTGCCATCCATCGGCACACCTGACAGCCAAACCTCCGCAGGAAGAAGAGAACCACCGCCTGCTCCCGCCACAGAGAACCAATCTCCACCATCTAAGAAACCAGACAAACAAATGAACAGATATGATATGACAGTCAAAGAAAATTTATAGACAGCATTAAAGTGAAGTTGCAATTGTTTTTCCTATTGTAAATGCTTTGCAACTTAGAGCCAATGTAGGACAGACTTGATTCTGACCATTTGAAATTACTTTTATTAATAACTATTGATAGATTTCATGTAAGTAACAGATTACTTTCCTGCCTTTATAACAGTAAATAACCAGAAAGGAGATTTTGTTAAAGAGGGACTGAAAAATTTTTATTAAATAATTATAAGGGCGTCAGATTATTTTTTTAAATGTGCATGGATAACAGATTATTTTCTTTAATCTGCATGGATAAATCCTTTATAATATATACTGTAATATTGCATAAAGAACTGTCCATCTTGTCTTCATGTAGGGTCTCCATGCTCATTAGTATCAGGTGGTATAGAATAGCAGAGGGGTGACACATTGGCTCAATGGTATGCGCTGTCCCGTCACAGCCATAAGGTAGCTGGTTTGAGTCCCAGCTGGGTCAGATGGCATTTCTGTGTGGAGTTTGCATGTTCTTTGCCTGTTGGTGTGGGTTTCCGCCGGGTGCTCCAGTTTCCCCCACAGTCCAAACACATGCGCTATAGGTGAATTGGTTGACTAAATTGGCCTTAGTGTACGAGTGTGAATGAGAGTATATGAATGTTTCTAGTACTGGGTTGCAGCTGGATAAGTTGACGGTTCAATCCACTGTAGCGACCACTGATTAATAAAGAGACTAAACTGAAGGAAAATGAATAGGTAAATGAATAGAATAGCAGCATGCTTGTGGATCAATCAAACTTTATTTCGATTTTTTTTTTTTTACCAAACAAGATAGTTCACACAAAAATGAAATGTTTTTCACCATTTACTCACTCTAAACAGGTTCCAAACCTAGTCACTTTATTCTGGTGAACACATTCATTCATTCATTCATTCATTCATTTTCTTTTCGGCTTAGTCCCTTTGTTAATCTGGGGTCGCCACAGCAGAATAAACCACATCTGGTAAACACAAAAACTAGTCCAAACACATGCGCTATAGGAGAATTGGGTAAGCTAAATTGTCTGTAGTGTATGAGTGTGTATGGATGTTTCCCAGTGATGGGTTGCAGCTAGAGGGCATCTGCTGCGTAAAATATATGTTGGAAAAGTTGGCGGTTCATTCCGCTGTGGTGACCCCAGATTAATAAAGGGACTAAGCCAAAAGAAAAATGAATGGAGAACCTTAATCATTGCATTTTTTACTTAATTTGACAATGCAGTACAGGTATAGGTACCTACAAATACACCAAAGCAGCAAATCTTTGCATAATTGCATAAGTTTGAAGTTAGCTTTTATTATTTTGATCATTCTAATGATTTACATTGTAAAGACTCTTAATTTGTTTTCATTGCATTTGACACCTAAAGCAGTGAATGAGCTATTTCATATCTGAAGTGTCAAGTGTGTTTTTATCACATCAGCACAGACCAAACTGATCCCAGGACAGGGGCGATAATCACATAATAAACATCATTTACAGTTTATCAGGTGCGGTGTGAAAGATCTCAAGCAAGAGATTGAGGTAAAGTTGAGTAGCAACTTGTGACATGCTTCCTATATTGTTTACCATGGTGCTATTACCATTTCGGTCTAAAATCACATGCAAGTATGACTTCAAAACAACATTAGCACCATTTAATTGACTGTGAACAATGTTGGACTGATGTTACCTTTTAGAATTAGCAGAAAATACTTTTCTCCAAAATTCCAAGACTTTTCCAGGTTTTACGTGACCGTATAAACCCTCAGTATATAAATGTTATATACATTTTCTAAAGCTATATTATTAAAGAGAAAGTCAAAAATTGTTTAAATAAATCCAACTTTACCTCAATAAGCAAGAGGAAAAACGTCTGTTTACAAGGATAGAGGTAAAGTTGGTTTTATATTCTGATATTTATACATTCTCCTTAATAATATAATTTCAGAAATGTATTATTTGCAAATTTTAAATAGAAATCACAGCAAATGACTATCAAAGTACAACATGCTTCACAAAGAATTGGATAGTGTTAACGTTGTTTAGAAGTCATATTAGCATGCCAATTCCGATTAAATATTCAAAGTAACAAGGAAAACAACATAGAGACTGCTAAATGAACGAATGTGCGAATATAAAACCAACTTTACCTCTATTTTACAAAGCCATAACAGGACCATGGCACATGGCACATCAGAATAAAAGGCGTTTTCATGAAAATACTTTAAAAAAAACTGTCATTTAAATTATTTGAATATAAAATAATATTTCATATTTAAGTTTACATATGAACAAATACGTTACACTAACACTAACGTTAATACAGAGACATAACGTTAGTACACAAACACAGAAACACTTCAGGTGAATTATTAACGTTACCTCTCCCGTCGTAGTGTTTTTCAGTTGGTTGGCTCCTAAGCTGGTCAAGTTTACGGACGACATTTTAGTGTTTATATATATATATTTTAGCTTTTAGGTGTGAAATTCGCCCTCGTTTCCTTCAACGGTACTTCACACTTTAAACAACCACAAGCAAAACCGCCGCTGTTATATACACACGCCTACTTGTGTAAGACATGACGTGATTGACACACGTGTGAACCAATCACAGGGTGAAGAATTCAAACCATGTGCTTTGTGGGCGGGGCTTATTACATAAATATGACAATAGCACTCTTGTTTCGTTATCTATGCAACCTTATCAGTTATTTAATCACCCTGCTAAAATAGTTTTTACAATGTAAAGTCATTAGTTTTATAAGTAAGAGGATGGTATAAATACATTAGAATTTTATTTTATTCAGGTTTAAATTTCTAAACGATTATTTAGGGTGTGGTTAGTCTACATCAAAGGTCAGTCATTTCAGTCCATCTTCCTCCATTTGAAGGTTGTACTAATGATTTACATTTGATAATCAATACCGACCAAGTGAAAAAAAACTAAAGTATTTTTTTTTTAAAGATGCGAATATAGTTAATTATTGCCTTTAAAATGGTGTTGGTTTACCAGATCTTTTTGACTTAAGGCAAGACATTACATTAAATAAATAAAGACCCTGACTAAATAAATAGTTCCCCAGTTCATTGGTTACATGTACATTTTTTTTCTATTAAGATGTATTTAAATATACAAATGATACATCATTTAAATTAAATGCACACACACACACACACACACACACACACACACACACACACACACATTTAAAAGGTATGATAGCATACATATAGACTCCACCATTTAGAAAAGTACACTATATAGTGTATAACTGCAGGTTAACTATCTCTCTCTTTCTATATATATATTCTGTCACTGACTCTCTCTAAGTTTAACTGTAATGTAATAATGTGCATCTTTTGAAAAGCTGCTTAAGACTGATAATTGTTGTGAAAAGCAGTGAGAAAACAGCCTTTAACATGTATTATAGGTTATAGCCAAATAGTTTAATGTCTAAAAAATTATTATACAGATGCAAATTGATAACGTGTGATAAAAATTAGGCAATTAAAAGCATCCTTTTTCATTAGACTGAAAAAAACACTTGATAGAAAACCTAAAATCTAAAAGCTCAAATTAAATAAATATAATTTATTTTCAAATAAAATGCAAAAAAACAAAACCAATAAATATTTTAGTAAACAAAGTAAGCAAAATAAAAAAAATAGATATTATATATAGGTAATGAAGTACATAATTTGAATAGTTACTATAATGCTTTTAATATATATTTTTATTTTTTCATTAAATAATTTTACAATAAAACAGATCCCAAATTTGTTTGTCTGTCTATAAATGCAAATTAAATGCAACACAAGTGCACACACACACACACACACACACACACACACACACACACACACACACACACACACACACACACACACACACACACATGACTGCATTGGTGCATATGTAATCAGATAATTCAATAGAATAGGTATTATAGCTCACATAGACTCCAACAAGCAGTTTCTTTTAATTTTTAAACACCATTTTAAGGACAATATTATTAGCCCCTTTAGGCTATTTTTTTTTCGATAGTCTACAAAACAAACCATTGCTATACAATAACTTGCCTAACTACCCTAACCTTCCTAGTTAACCTAATTAACCTAGATAAGCCTTTAAATGTCACTTTAAGCTGTATAGAAGTGTCTTGAAAAATAGTCAGATAGTATTTACTGTCATCATGGTAAAGATAAAATAAATCAGTTATTAGAGATGAGTTTTTAAAACTATGATGCTTAGAAATGTGTTGAAGAAATCTTCTCTCCGTAATATATATACACTGTTCACCCTAAAGTTTAACTGTAATGTAATAGCGTGCGTCATTTGTAAAGCTGCATAAAAATGATATTGTGAAAAGCACTATACAAATAAACTGGAATTTAATTGAATTTGTGTTATAATATATTTGTTTTTTATTTAAAAAAAATTATATTAATCCAAATTAAGAAAGAAATATAGCCTATGATAAATAAATAAATAAATAAATAAAAGACAAATAAGCAGTGTGAGATGTGCAGGACATCTTGAAGGTCCACATGTCATTTGGAGTGTTTTTGACAGGTGTCAGTTTTCGGCTGATGCTGATGCTGCAGATATATTGGCGCGGGCGGAGGCGATGCCGTGACGTCACGACGGACGGGAGGAGGAGAGATGATGCGAGGACAGGGGGAGACCGGAGGAGCAGCACGATAAAAGCTGAGAAATGACTGCGCCAGAAAGGACGAAAAAAGATGAAACGTTAAACAGCAGCGTCAACGCTATGCGCCGTCCCGCCTGCTGCCTGCAAACCAGTAATGCATGAAGAGCATCCCGGATAAAGGTAACGTTATAGTATCTGTTTGCGTCCGCACGCCTCACAAAGAGCTTCTGTTCTATTTACATTTAAAGCAAGCGCTTTTAACGTGATTATCACACCACTGAAGTGTCATATAGCTGTGTGGTTAAACCGAAAACATGTTTGGCTCTCCAAGCACCCTCCTTCCTATTCATCCATAATTAAACATGTTTGTGAATCAAAGCTAGTGCGCGCGTTTTATTCATGGAGAAAAATCCTCATGTGGATAATCGTGAAATTGGAGCATTGTTGAGAAGTGTGCAGGAAGGAGTCTGCAGTTGTGCGTTTTGCTTTCTCAGCTATGGAGAGACCGAGCACATGTGCATTGCGCATCCCGGAGCTGCGCATTGGTTGCAGTGCGTCGTGTGCGCGCGCGAGGGAAGTGTCATATCATGACCTCCTTGAAGAAATGGCGCTTCATCGCGATACTTTTCTAATCATTTGATTAATAAAAGCTACACTGTGATGCTTCGCACCATTGCTTCATATAAGGGTGCTGTTTTGCTTTATTATCTCAATGTCACCATGACCTACACACTCAGTACAGTGGGAAAAAAATATTCACTGGATTTACTCAATTTCTTTTAAAGGAAAGTAGTTGCAAGTAATCTGTGGGCTGAATTTAAACAAATAAATTAAGTTGAACATTATTAAACTTGATTTGTCTATTTAAATTCAGCCCAAATAAATTGTTTGCAAGCACTTGTCTTAAAACAATGTAGTAAATCCAATGAATCATTTTTTTCAGTGTAATAAAGGTTGTTTACTGGCATTGATGGGTTGTATAAAGAACCTGCAATATATTTCCAGGGTTTTTAATAGTATAAAAAATCCAGATGTTCTTCTAAAAATACTACTTACTGGAAAGGTTTTTGGGGAACCATGTTTTTGTCTTCTTCACCCTCTGGGACTTTTATTTTGTAAAGATAACTATGCAGTTCGCCATGATGATAACTATATTTACTTACTCCCAGAGCCATTTATATTAATGTTGATATTTAGACACACCATATTGGTGTTTTGTAACATCTAGTTTTTTATAAGGTGGGTTGTTAGCTCATTGCTCAACCCCCAATCATACACTACAGACAATTTAGCTTACTCAACTGACCTACAGCACGTGTTTGGACTGTGGGGGAAACCGGAGCACCCGGAGGGAACCCACACCAACACGGGGAGAACATGCAAACTCCACACAGAAATGCCAACTGGCCCAGCCGGGACTCGAACAAGAGTCCTGATTTATTATCATAAATCAACAACAACAAAAAAAATATTAATCTCAATTCTCAAGAGTATCTACACTCACCGGCCACTTTATTAGGTATAACATATACCTTGTAGGACCTGGTTGGACCTTGAAGTACTTTTCGCCTTCAGAACTGCCTTAATCCTTCGTGGCATAGATTCAACAAGGTACTGGAAATATTCCTCAGAGATTTTGGTTCATATTGTCGCAGCAGAAATGGAGACTCATCAGACCAGGCAGTGTTTCTCCAATCTTCTACAGTTCAATTTTGAAGAGCCTGTGCAAATTGTAGCCGCAGCTTCCTGTTCTTAGCTGACAGGAGTGGCACCAGGTGTGGTCTTCTGCTGCTGTAGCCCAAGGTGTAGTTCAAGGTTGGACATGTTGTGTGTTCAGAAATGCTCTTCTGCAGACCTCGGTTGTAACAAGTGGTTATTTTGAGTTACTGTTGCCTTTCTATTAGCTGGAACCAGTTTGGCCATTCTCCTCTGACCTCTGTAAACCCTAGAGATGGTTGTGCATGAAATTGGCAGTAGATCAGCAGTTTCTGAAATACTCAGACCAGCCCGTCTGGCACCAACAACCATGCTACGTTCAATGTCACTTAAATCACCTTTCTTCCCTATTCTGATGCTCAGTTTGAACTGCAGAAGATCGTCTTGACCAAGTCTACATGACTAAATGCATTGAGTTGCTGCCATGTGATTGGCTGATTAGAAATTTGCGTTAACAAGCAGTTAGACAGGTGTACCTAATAAAGTGGACAGTGAGTATATGCTTTGATATACTTTAAAATATATATATGTTTGCTGTTTGTCCAAATATTTTTTAATGTGCTGAATCAACACAATTTTTGAGTGTTTTTTAGCACAACTTAGTTGTTTTATGTTCAATCAACTTATATTTGTAAAAAAAAAACTAATAAGTTAACCTAATTCTTTCATGTTGTCTTAACACAAATCGATTGTGTGGAATCCAGCATTGTTATAGTGTAGATTACTTTTTAATTATTTGTATAATTATTTTGTGTGATTTTCAGTGTGATCAAAATGTCATCTCCTGGAATGGGGACCCCAAGCGACCCCCTGCTGTCCAGTCCTGTAGGGGGGAAGTTCGGGTCCGCTCAGGATGCCACTTGGAGACCCACTTTATCCAAAACCTCCAGTTTCCCAACATCCACCACACGGCACCTCAGTCACAGAGCCAACAACTTCCAGAGGCACCCGAAGCGCCGGAAACTGATCCGACCGTCCCCTCCGCCTCCCCCAAACACACCGTGTCCCCTGGAGCAGCTGGACCTGAGTGAACTCCCCCCGAGACGCACTTTTCCAGAGCTCCTCTTCAACGGCTGCATTCTGTTCGGGATCGAGTTCAGCTACGCGATGGAGACGGCGTATGTCACACCGGTGTTACTTCAGATGGGCCTGCCGGACCAGTTCTACAGCCTCGTGTGGTTTATCAGTCCCATTTTAGGTATGTTAAATATTACAAAATGCAAAATTCTATTTAATAAGGAGTTTAAACACAGTTGTGTGGCAAAAATCTGTATATATAATCAACTTCTAATAGTAACAATGTATTAATAAATTTTTTTATGATCACACTTGATAGAAACAGTTTGCATAAACACTTTGACGTTCTCCCTTTGTACGTGTCATCAAGGGGGAAAGCCCGCCCACTAGTGACCATCTCTCCCTCATTAGCATACAAAGTTAGTCATGTTTTTGAATCTGCCACTATGCTGACACATTTGTAGCTCCACCCCCTTTGAAAAGAGCACAATCTCATTTGAATTTAAAGTAACAGTCACCAAAATAAGAGACTTATTTTAGATCTTGTAAAAGGGGGAATAATAGGTCAATTTTAAAGGATTAATTAGAACAAAATTATTTGGCCTCCTATCAAATTTTCGTTCTTTTTCAAATATTTAGCTGTTTTTCAAACTTAGTTTGAATAACTAATACCTAATAACTAATGTATTTTGTCTTTGCTATGATGACAGTACCCAAATTTATTACTAGTTAGTTTGCAAGATACTAGTATTCAGTATTTAAAGTACAGGCTTAAAGATATGTTAATTAGGCTAGGTTAATTAGGATTGTCCTTGCCTTATCATAAAAAAATCTTAAAGGGGCTAATAGTATTGTCCTTAACAGTTTTATTTTACATTTTTTGTTGATATAATGGTTTTATTACAGCCAAACTAAAATGAATAAAAATTTCTCTAGAAGAAAAATATAATAGTGTAACAATGTTCCACATGCAGCATTACTTAGTAAATAGTCCAAAAAACAGGCAAGGATCGGGGCAGGCAGAAAACAATCTAAAAACAGTTTGTGAATCAAAAACCAGACACACAGAATATTACTGAGTGAAGTGCATGTCTCTGTGGTGCTCAAATAGTCCAAGTAATCAGTAAGGATGATCTGCAGCTGTGTGTGTGAAATCCAAAGGGTGATCCAGAACTGGTGTGTGAGTGCCGTGCATTATGGGATTTGTAGTTCTCCAGTGATCCGCTACTGTTAGCTCGCTGGTGATCATAACAAATAGCTTTTTTATTGCATTTTTAATTTATTGAATCCAACATTTAATATAATAGCTATATTTATTGCCAACATTAAATATTATTTGTTATAATTATAACATTGTGATCAAAATTATGCTTAAAATTTTTAAATATATATATTTTCAGGCTATTGTTTAATTTTATTTACTTTTATTTTATTTTCAGTATTTTTCCCTCCAGTAAATAGACTATTTATTTGTCCTTTCTAATTTCCATTTACTGTATAAATTGTAGTTTCAGTGTAATATAATTTTAAATTGCAATTCATATATTTAACTTGCAATTTCAATTTCTTCTTCTTGTAATATTCTAATAATTTATCATATAACTTAGCTAGTCAATTTTAGTTTTCTCTCCTTTGCTTATGATTTTCAGGATTCCTCCTTCAGCCGATTCTCGGGGCCTGGAGTGACCGGTGTACATCTCGCTTTGGCCGTAGGAGACCTTTTATTTTTGCCCTGGCCATTGGTAAGCAGCACTAAACACACTCATTAGCATCTGTTTCTCTCTTCACTGTTCAGTATGACTCATTTTTATTTTGTACTGATTTATAAAATGTATCTACATCACTCGCTAAACTGGCAATCTAAAGGGCCGTTTACCCCAAGGCCTATAATTGTAAAGATAACGATAAAGACGTTGTCCTAAAAATAGTTTTGAATGTAAAACAAAAGCAGAGTTCAAACCACAGCTATAATGATAAACACTCACCGGCCACTTTATTAGGTACACTTTTCTTATTAGGAACAATTTCTGCTTTGACATACAGATGGTAGGGTCAGAATTTGGCATCAACAACATGAAAGCATGAATCCATCCTGCCTTGTATCAACAGTATCCTGTCTTGTATCTACGGTTCAGGCTGGTGGTGATGGTGTAATGGTGTTGGGGATATTTTCTTGGCACACTTTGGGCTCATTAGTACCAATTGAGCATGGTGTCAACGCCACAGCCTACCTGAGTATTGTTGCAGACCATGTCCATCCCTTTATAACCACAGTGTACTCATCTTCTGATGGCTACTTCCAGTTGGATTACGCGCCATGTCATAAAGCGTGAATCATCTCAGACTGGTTTCTTGAACATGACAATGTGTTCACAACAGAGACCTGCAGAATTCTCAATGATGGTAATAGTCAATGTTGTTTAGGCAAAATGTGTCATTTTGAGTAGAAAATGAAGTTACCACACCTAAGAGCAAAAGAAATGATAAAACCAACACAGGCTCATTCTGAAAATGTAGATATGAATTTCAGGAGATCGCGAATTATGAAGCTTTACTGTAGCAGTAGGTCACAACTTACATTAGCGGACTTGAGAGAGAGAAGTTGACCCTGACGATGAGGTTCGAGTCTGGCAAGAACGGTTCCAAAAATCGGCTAAGACAAAAACAGAAGCCAACAAATAAAATGAACAAGTAAATAACAGAGTGAAAATGTGGTAAAATCTGAAAACATGGTGAAACGTTTATGAGGGCTTTTCTTTTTATGGACTGCTTTTGAAAACACTGTCGGTTGGGTTTAGGGAAGGTGGTGAGTGGGTCAGTCGATATGTTAGTCAGACGGTCAGTCGTTCGGTCAGTCAGTCAGTCGACAACGGCCTCTGGTGGATTTACGTGAGAACAGCAGGCGCAAATAGCACTTGCAAGAGAAATTTGCGATCTGATAAAGCGTACACAGCGGCCTCTGGTAGATTTATGAAAACAAAAACTGCAAAAAAACACACCTCCTGGAACGCATTTTGCACTCTCCAGAAATATATGTAGGGGTACGCTTTCAGAATGAGCCTTGGTCAAATAAAACAGAGTAAATGCAATAGAAAAATGCCAAATCTCACAGTGCATGATGGGAACAACTTACTTTGCTTTCTGATATTGGTGTACTTAATAATCATACTGTGGTATTTCCTAAAAGAATAACTGTAAACATTAACAATTCCAAGTAAAATATACCTACAACTTACTACTTACAACAAGGTTTAAGTTCTACAAACTTGCATTTATTACAGTGTTTATTCATCTTTGTTAATGTTGGTTCATGAAAATAAAGTTGTTCATTGATCGTCCTTGTTAACAGAACAATATTTAATGTTTGAACTTGTGTCGAAACTTGTGTTTTTGTCGAAATGTGTCTCTTAAAAAGGAACAATAATAATGATAATAAAGGGCTAATAATTCTGACTTCAACTATATGTGATAGCGGGAATGGGCCTTTATTCTTAGTATATGTTGTGTGTGTGTGTGTGTGTGTGTATGTGTGTGTTTGCAGGGGCTCTGCTGGGTCTAACACTGGTGTTGAATGGAAGAGACATTGGATCTGCGCTGGCTGACACCACTCTGGATCATAAGTGGGGGATCGTGCTGACGGTGTGCGGTGTGGTGCTGATGGACTTCAGTGCAGACTCAGCCGACAACCCCAGCCATGCCTACATGATGGATGTGTGCAGCCCAGAGGACCAGGACCGAGGCCTAAATATACACGCGCTACTGGCAGGTTCGAGTGACACTTCGAGATTAATTCTGGTTAATTATTCATTTCTAGGATATTTTTCAAGATGTCAAGCCATGGATTTTTTTTCTCTCTCTCGTAATTCTCATATACATCCAGTACTTTTAGCAAATTAGCTGTCATTTTCTGTCTTTATTTAAGCTTTAAACATTAAATTTATTATCTGCATTTGTCATTTTTATTTATCAAAGGTGTGTACATTTTGTGCGTTGAACATTTTTTGGGTTTTGACTTTTTAATTCCTAGTAAAAGTGTACTGCAAATCCCTGTTTTTATTTATTTTTTCATATAAATAAGCTTTTTCATAATTAATGAATTGTGGTTATAATTTCACTATAAGATATCTATACATTCATTCATTCATTTTCCTTTGGCTTAGTGCCTTATTTATCAGGGGTGACCACTGAATGAACCGCCAACTTATCCAGCATATGTTTTACACAGCAGATGCCCTTCCAGCTGCAACCCAGTACTGGGAAACTTCCATACACACTCATTCACACACACATTATAGACTACGGCCAATTTAGTTTAAAGCGCGTCCTTGGTTTTATCCATATTTCTTTGCACGTTAAACACACACATGGCCAGAGCAAGCTGAACTGGCGCTCTAGGCAAATAATAGGAAATAAATCAAAAAGAAAGAGTCCGATTTGTGAATGAACGTAAAGACAGTGAGGAAGAGGGTAGGTGTAGTGGATTAAAGAGAGGACTGTGGGGTTCACTTACTATTCTGACCTAGGTCGCCTCTATGGACACGCCGGCCCTGAACACACGTCGGCCACAACAGGAAATAAAAAAAAAAGCTGCTACTGCGCTATTTGCGTTATATATTTTTTTACGCGTTAAATATTTCAAATTAATCACGTGCAATAACACACTATTTTTGACAGCCCTAATATAAAATCTAATAATATTTAAATCTATTTTATTTTAATATTTATATATAAATAGTCTGCTTGCAAAAACAGATTTTATTTTTTTTGTAATTTTCAGATATTAAATGGAGAATTTCAGAAAACAAATATAAAAATACAACAACTACAAAAAAGTTTATCTATGCAAAGGTTATGTATGCAAATGAACTCTTCATATGCACACATTACCTTTTATTTATAGTTTATAGCATTTCAACTTTAGCGTTTGGTGGCACGGTGGCTCAGTGGATGACACCAGGGCTTTACATTAACTTTTTTAATCACCGGCCACTGTGCCTAGTAGTTTTCCAATGTTACTAGCCACTCTGCATTTTCACTAGCCATAATTTTGTTGTTGGTAAAATATATTTTGTATGCATAAATTTGACGTTGACATGCTAAAATTACTTACATTTTGTGTTATGTCCACATGCGTCCTCATTCATTTCACTTTTTGTGTGTCGAGTATGAGTTTGCTCAATGAGCTTGAGCAAATGGGTCATGGTTTCATAGTGTTAAATTGCAATTAGTTTTTATTTCACATGACTTTTTTAGCGCTCAAAATTAACGATGTACCAGATTGATCTCTATAACCACACGAAACAATAACTATTTCTTAGCCACAAATTTTTAATATGTCAAAACAAGCAAAATATAGCTGTATACTATACTTTTTATTTAACAAAACATTTCTTAAAAAAGAAAGAAAAGCAATTGACTTTTAAAAAAACTATTAACATGTATCAAAAATATGCACAGTAATCTGTCGTGGCTAAAGAGCTCTCCGATCACCAGTTAACTGCACAAAAATGGAGAGTTCATCTAACATAAAGCAATATTATAAAAAAAGATAATAATAATTAAACCATTTTAACAAAAATAAAAGCAAATAAAACCGTAAGCAAATGAAAGCAGGTGAAACATACCGTATGTGATAATGAAAGAATGATCACATGCTCACGGTACTTTTGGCCATTTAATAATCTGTTCAAAGTGAAAGCAACAGGTGCTGCTTAAAAAAAAAGACACATTTTGAGCTCTTAAAAGCATCAGGACTGTGAATGCATGTTCATCACTTTTTGTCTAGTTTATTTGAAAGAGAACCGATGACAGTTGCATTTCCAGAACCTGTTCCAGACACGGTTGCTTCACGATTCGGGAGCGCGCACGCGTTAAGCAGTCGCGCGCACACATTTTGAGCAGTGTGTTACGCGAGTGATCATCATCTTCTCATTCGGTATTCATTTTCTTCTGCTCGCGTGATCACAATTATTTTACTTCTCGATTCTAAGATCACATTTGCACGCATATTGGGCCATCCTTATAGTGTCGAACCCTGCTTTTAGGAAAACTACGATTTAAAAATGATTTTCAACCAGCCGAAGTGGCTAGTGGAGGTGTCTGTCTAACCCGCCAAAGCTAAAATCAACCCGCATTTGGCGGGTTGGCGGGTGTTAATGTAAAGCCCTGGATAACACTGTCACCTCACAGCAAAAAGGTCACTAGTTTGAATCCCGGCTGGGTCAGTTGGTGTAACCCCCACTGATCCTTCATCACCTAGGATCGAGCTGGCGAACTTCGGCATGGGAGTCGGTTGCTCTACCAAGGAGGCTTAAGATCATGACCTCTAGTGACTGTCGCTAGTGCACCTTTTGAGGTCAGAGGAGTGAAGTTTACCTGCACAGCACTTCACTAGCTGACCTCCATTACATTGGCATTTCTGTGTGGAGTTTGCATGTTCTCCCCATGCTGGTGTGGATTTCCTCCTGGTGCTTCGGTTTCCCACACAAGTCCAAAGACATGCGCTGAACTGGATAAACTAAATTGGACATAGTGTATGCGTGTGTGTGAGAGTGTATGGGTGTTTTCAAGTTCTGGGCTACGGCTGGAAGGGCATCCACTGTGTATAGTTGGCAGTTAAGTCCGCTGTGGAAACCATTGAGAAGTAAGGGACTAAGCCAAAGGAAATTGAATGAATAAATGAATGAACTTTCATATCAGGAATGTTTTTTAAATGACATTTAATAGTTTGCCATGACTGAACTCCATACTTCTGCATCTCTCATGTATAACTCAGGTCTCGGTGGAGGCTTCGGCTACATAGTGGGTGGCATCAACTGGGACAAAACTGAGTTCGGAAGGACAATGGGCGGTCAGCTCCGCGTCATATACCTGTTCACCAGCATCACCCTGGCCGCCGCCACAGCCATGACCCTCACTAGTATCCCAGAGCGGCCTTTACCCCAATCCCAACCTCAAACCAGAAACACTCGAAACCTAAAGAGCCCCAATCTCCCTCTACCTCCATCCCCGCCACCGCCTCCTGGAGCTGCTGCAGATCAGGATGAAGAGGATGAAGAAGAAGCTTTATATAACAGCCAGTTCTCCAATTGCCGCAACCCTGATCTTTTCGGCCGCTCCAGCAGTGCAAACGCACGTTTATACGCAGGCCTCACCAGCCCAATCTCCCCTCTCAGTCCTTTGACTCCCAAATACGGCAGCTTTATAAGTCGAGATAACTCTCTCACGGGCATTAATGAGTTCGCATCGTCTTTAGGCACCTCCTATATAGACAGAGTATTAATTGAATGTTACACCGGACAGCAGACGCCGCAGCCAATGGAATGCGAGGCTGTTGCTGTGGCTCCGCCTCTTCCACCAGGAGACACGCCCCCTCCTCATGGACAAAGTGAAACGCTTGAAGTTCCACAGCAGATGAAGGTTTCACAGCCGAATGGAGAGCTGGCGACTGATGCGTTGCAGGCCGATGAGCAAAAACAAGCCATTGAGCCTGACGAGCAGCAGAATGAAGCTGCGGCAGGCTCTCAGAGAGGCAGTAGCTCAGGGATACTGAAGAGGCCACAGAGTCTGGCCTTAATGGAGGATCCGCTGATTGCTCCGAGCGCTGGATTGGATAACGGTCGTAGACGCACTGTTACTTTCAGTCAACAGGTCTGTACATTTACATTGAATCATTTGCCAAAATCTTTTATCCAAGTGATGAGAAATGATCAATGCAACAATAGAACAAACATGTGGATAATATGAAAAGTTTTAGTAAGTGTGCAATTTAAATTTGTGCTGTCAAAAGATTTATCGCGATTAATTGCATTCAAAATAAAAGTTTGTATTTACACAATACGCATACACACACACATACACTACCTGATACAAGTGTTGTTGCTTGCTTATCCAAGTTTTAAGAACAACAAATAATAACTTGACTTCTAGTTGATCAGTTGGTTTTAGAAGTGGCTTATATGAAAGGCAAAGGCCTCTAGATTACGCTTATTTTACCAAAATATAATATGATCTTGCCTTGATTTTTTATGATTTAATTAGGACAGTAAGGTCTGACTCTGCTTGAACAAAAGTCTCGTCACTGAACAGAAATAATGTCCAGTATAGAATATAAAGTCCTGCTGCAGTGGAGACAGAATGAATATTGTGTCTGACTCCATCATGAGCTTGGACGACTGCATCCATACATCTCTGCACTGACTCAAATCACTTATTAATAAAGTCATCTGGAATGGCTAAGAAAGTGTTCTTGCAGGACTCCCAGAGTTCATGATTCTTTTGGTTCATCTTCAATACCACCTCCTCCATCTTACTCAATAATGTTCATACCTGGTGACTGGGCTGGCCAATCCTGGAGCACCTTGACCTTCTTTGCTTTCAGGAGCTTTGATGTGGAGGCTGAAGTATGAGAAGGAGCGCTATCCTGCTGGAGAATTGTCCCTCTCCTGTGGTTTGTGATGTAATGGGCAGCACAAATGTCTTGATACCTCAGGCTGTTGATGTTGATCATCCACTCTGCAGATCTCTCGCACCCCCCCATACTGAATGTAACCCCAAACCATGATTTTTTTCATTACCAAACTTACTCATTACTGGAACCTTCATTACCATGCAGGTTCCAGTAGGTCTTCTGCAGTATTTGTGATGATTGTAATGCAGTTCAACTGATGATTCATTCTGACTTTCTGACTCTTTTCCAAATGATCTAGAAGTTATTATTTGTTGCTCTTACAACTGGGATTAACAACAAAACTTTTGTCAGGTAGTGTATATATATATACAGTGGAAGTTGGAATTATTAGCCCCCCTGTTTATTTTTCCCCCAGTTTCTGTTTAACAAACAGGATTTTTTTCTACACATTTCTAATCATAATAGTTTTAATAACTCAACTCTAATAACTGATTATTTTATCTTTGTCATGATGACAGTAAATAATATGTGACTAGATATTTTTCAAGACACTTCTATACAGCTTAAAGTGACATTTAAAGGCTTAACTAGGTTAATTAGGTTAACTAGGCAGGTTAGGTTAATTAGGCAAGTTATTGTATATCGATGGTTTGTTCTGTAGACTATCAGAAAAAACAAAATATTGCTTAAGAGGCTAATAATTTTGACCTTAAAATGGTTTTAAAACAATTAAAAACAGCTTTTTTTTTTTAGCCGAAATAAAAAAAAATAACACTTTCTACAGAAGAAACAATATTATAGGAAATACTGTGAAAATTCCCTTGCTCTGTTAAACATCATTCGGGAAATAATTGGAAAAGTTGACTAATTTTGACTTCAACATTTTTGTATGTATGTATATACTTGGGTTAATGTGTATATATATATCAAATACCATATTTAGCACACATTATATAAAAACAATTGTTATTGTATGGATGTTTTACACTTGCATTTTAAATAAACAGTACACATATATCATTTATGTAAATACAAACTTTTATTTTGAAGGTTATGAACTAGAGATTCTTTTTATAAGAAAAGAAAATGGGTTAGAAAGTAAAACAAGATTTTTAAATTAAACAAACAATGTAAAACAGAACAAAGATTAAGTGTTAGAAGACCAGACAATTATGAAGAAAGACTAACGACTCATTCATGAAGACAATTCATACAAAAAAAAAAGAAAAATGTATTTGTGAATTTCTGACACTTTTTTGTAATTCTAGTCGAAATATCTGAAAATTCTGAAATCAATAAGCATTTCAAAGAAGCTAAAATATGGTCTTGTTTTCAGAAATAATGTTAAAATTTTTTTTTTTTTACTAAACCAAGTGAAATAATTCACCAATAGAATAAGCAAATTAATGTTGTTTTTGCTTTGAAATAAGATTATTTTGGGGGAGACACAATGGCTCCGTGGTTAGCTGGGTCAGTTGGCATTTCTATGTGGAGATTGCATTTTCTCCCAGTGTTGGCGTGGGTTTCCTCCGGGTGCTCCGGTCTCCCCCACAGTCCAAACACATGCGCTATAGGTGAACTGAATAAACTAAATTGACCCTAGTGTATGAGTGTGAATGAGTGTGTATGGATGTTTCCCAGTACTGGGTTGCAGCTGGAAAGGTCATCCGCTGTGTGAAACATGTGCTGGATAAATTGGCGGTTAAGTCTGCTGTGGTGACCCCTGATAAATAGGAAAATAAGCCGAAGGAAAATGAATGAACAAATGAATAAGAGGATTTTGCTTACTCCATTTTGGTTGTTTTAGGGAATCTTTTTGACATTATTTCTGAAAACAAAAGAAAGTGTTTGTCTAGAAAATGCTTCATGATTTAAAAATGTTTAGATATTTGGACTAGAAGAAGACCAAAACAATAAGTCAGAAATGCATTTTCTATGTATGAATTGTGTTTAGTCTCTAAAACAGCATTTAGTCTAAAAAACTGCTTTTGTTGCAGTGTATAAGCAATCAAAATCAGCAAAATAATAAAAATAAAGAAATAAATCTGTTGATTTTTCTGCTTGGAATTGAGCTTGAGCATTTTGATCTGCTCCACAGGTGGCCAATATCCTGCTGAATGGCATGCGCTATGACAGTGACCTCAGTGGCAACCATGAAGCGGCAGATTCTCAGATGTCAATAAAGCTGCTCTGTACTGCCATCTACAGGATGCCTCCATGTTTACGAAGCCTGTGCACCAACCATTTCCTGGGTAATGCAGCCTTCAGATTTCATTTGCCATGTACAAAACAAAATGTCTGAGAGTTATATCTTATGTGCATATGAACAAACACGCAAACACACCAACACAAATATGCAGTTTAATTGTTTTAAAACGATTTTACATATATTATTTAATATTTCAACCATATTTTAATTACCCAATTTTTTTTAAGAATTTACTAAATAATACTAAGAAAACTGAAAGGAAGTATGAATAAAATAAAAGTTATATGTGAAAAACGGGCGTCACGGAGTGGTTAGCACTGTGGCCTCACAGCAAGAAGGTTGCTGATTCGAGTCCCGACTGTGAGTTGGCATTTTTGTGTGGAGTTTGCATGTTCTCTCCATGTTAGCATGGGTTTCCTCCGGGTGCTCCGGTTTACCCCACAGTCCAAACACATGCACTTTAGGTGAATTGAATAAACTAAAATGGCTGTAGTGCATGAGTGTGTGTAAGTGTGTATGGGTGTTTCCCTGTACTGGGTAGCAGCTGGAAGCGCTGTGTAAAACATAGGCTGGACATTCCGGTGAGGTGACCCCTGATAAATAAGGGACTAGGCCGAAGAAAATTGAATAAATAACTTAAATAACACATTTAGGACTTTAAGAAATTGGTTTCAATTAGATAAAGATGTGTCAAATGCAAATATTGAATACTATACTCTTAAAAACATATTCAAATTAAATAAAACGAACAAGGCACACAGATTATAAGACTCATCATGCAGCGTTGTGAATGATGATTGTGGGGTTTTGCTAATATATAAGTCCTAAAGTGTTTAAAGTGTCCAGAAATGTTATCTTCAGTCATGAACTCTGACTAAATCATGCTTGGCAGGTTGGTTATCGTTTGAGGGGATGCTGCTCTTCTACACTGACTTCATGGGGGAGGTGGTGTTTGGTGGAGACCCGAAGGCTCATCATGACTCAGAGGAGTACAAGCGCTACAATTCTGGCGTCAGCATGGGCTGCTGGGGCATGTGCATCTATGCATTTAGTGCTGCTTTTTATTCAGGTTAGTAAATCTGCAATGCATGCTGTACAATCTGACCACACATTGAAGGGACAGATCACCAAAAAATGAAAATTTAATCAGCTCAGTGGTTAGCATTGTCTCCTCACAGTATGAAGGTCGTTGGTTTGAGTCCCAGCTGGGTCAGTTGGCATGTCTGTGTGAGTTTGCATGTTCCTCCCATGTTGGTGTGGGTTTACTCGGGGTGCTCCGGTTTCCCTCACAGTCCGAACACATGCGCTATAGGTGAATTAAATGAACTGAATTTGCGGACGTGTATGAGTGTATGTGTGAATATGAGAGTGTTTCCTAGTTCTAGGTTGCAGCTGGAAGGGTATCCGCTGTGTAAACAACATATGCCGGAATAGTTGGCGGTTCATTCCGCTGTGGTGACGACTGATAAATTACGGACTAAGCTGAAAGAAAATGAATGCATGAATGTATTAACATTTCTATTCCTCTTGCAGCCATTCTGGAGAAGCTGGAGGAGCGTTTCTCCCTGCGTTCTCTGTATTTTTTCGCCTATCTGGCCTTTGGTCTGGGCACTGGACTGGCCACCCTCTCCACCAACCTGTACGTGGTGCTGTCTCTCTGCGTCACCTACGGCGTCCTCTTCTCCTCTCTCTGTACGCTGCCTTACTCTCTGCTCTGCGAATACTACCAGAGCCCACAGGTGAGAGGAATCATCCCCACAACAAGCAACAGAGAATAATTAAACGTAAAAAAAAAAACAATTGACTTACAGTCAAAGCTTGTGCACGTGCCCCAATATACTCATTAATAATCATTTAGGGTGCTTTCACACCTACGCTTTTGTTTCGGAACCCGTCTCGTTTGCCCAGTTAGCGCGGTTCGTTTGGCATATGTGAAACCGCAATCGCGATAGGATCCACACCAAATCAATCGCTCCGAGATCGCTTGAATGAGGTGGTCTCGGTTCGATTGAAATGAACTCTGGAGTGGTTCGATTGCAGTGAGAAAGCGATACGATCTGAGCGCGGTTATATCAAAGTGTTTTATGGATATGTAATAGGCATACGACTATATGAAGAGAGAATTATGAGTAGGGCGGGAAGTTTTGGGAGTCTTCCTAATGCCCGCAAACGAGTGATGATCTCCCGGTAATCGCGTGTCTCCCTCCCGGTCCTCAAATACGTTGCGCACCCTTCTCATCCCCGTTGCGCACACCTTGTCAAACACCACCAAACCACCACCTCTCCTGACAGCTGAGCGGGACGGAGCGGGATGATCTGACTCTTTGACCAATGTGAGGAGAGTTTACTCGCACGTGACTTGTTTTAGCTCTTTTGGTCCGATTAGAAACTTTGCAGTGTGAAAGCGAACCGCTCCAAGAGCAAAAAGCAACAATGTACCAATTTTAATCGCTGTTTCGGAACAACTGAATCGATTCTCAGATGTGAAAGCACCCTTAGAATCCTTGCACTATCCCTTAAATCAGTGTTTCTCAACCACATTTCTGCACGTTCCATGTCTCTGCATCCAAACACCTGATTTATATCATCAGCTCATTAGCAGAGACTGAAAGACCTGTAATGTGTGTGACAGACAAAAGGAGACATCCAAAACATGCAGTGCTGGTAGTCCTCCAGAAACATGGTTGAGAAACATTGACTTAGGAAATATTTGAAAAAGATTTAAAGGTTCACAGGAAATAATAATTCAACGGTATATGATAAGATGTTTTTTTTAGTACCATAGGCCTGTATTATTTTTTTATCCAGTTGTTATCAGGGATTATTAAACTGGAATACTTGATTCTGATTAGTTATTTGTAATTTTAAGGTATGTTATTCTGAGATAACAACCACTAAATAACACAGGCTCATCCTGGAACTTCTAATCACCTTGAACGGCAGTCAATACGTTCACATCAATATACTTATGGGGCATTCATATCAGCCCCAACTTACTTGAATGTTTCATAATATTCGTGGGTAATTAGTTGCATGAACATTTTGAGTTTACTTGATTCATTTGCGTGTCAAATTCTCTTTATTCGTTTGTGAAATTCACTTCACAATAGATGTGGATTCATAGCATGGGAGGGGTGTCTGTTTGCCTCTTGACTTCAGTTTCTATTTTCTATTATTAGCACAATTGCTAATGGATTTTATTGAGAGAGTAGCAGTTCTTTATGTTCTTTAAGAAGGCTGAAAAATATCGTAGATTAGTTCGGCGCTCTGTCTGGGTTCATTAGATCCTTCAGAGGTGCATCCAGCTCTGTGCGTACATAAACTCCTCCAGAAGCTGTGCCTGGATGACGGGCACTTTCAGCGGTGCTTCAGACTGAGTTGGTACCAGTTTAATGAGCCGTGTTGGCAGGAACGAGTTAAACACGCCAAATGCCCAAAAGGCTCAACCCAGCGCCATGTCACTTGCTCATTCATGCGAATATCGCCGCAGGATGTCTAATCGCGTCTCTGCATTGACTTAACATGTAAGTCACTTGCTGTTGACCCTTTATCCATGTCTGGTGTGAACGTACCATTGTGCTTGTCTGTCACATCGTGGTTTTTGATTGTTTGACGCCATCTTGTGATTGAATAATGCCCAGGTTACTGTATGCTCCATCAGTTCCACTCAGCTGTTAATCAACTCAAAATTAATAAACTATTGCAGCTCAGAACAGCACAGTTTTGTGTCTAATTTTTGTTTTGTGAGAAGTAGCTGTGTAATAAGCAGGATAAAGTACATCCAAGCGGTTGTTTTGGCAGAATAAAGCCCTTCAGTTTTATACAACAGTGCTCCACTTCGCGTCAGCCCGGCAGTAAACCTGTCGTGCTTTTATTTTTAGATAACAACCTTCTGGATGTACTTCATCCTAGGACCTAGGAATGTTCTGATTGATCAATCAGAATCAAGTATTCCAGAGAGCCGTGTAATAACGATGTCATGTTTGTCAGACCTCACTGATGTGCGACCACATGTTGTCCTGCAGTTCTGCGGCTCGTCGGAGGACGGCACCAGGCGTGGGATGGGGGTGGACATTTCCCTGCTCAGCTGCCAGTATTTCCTGGCGCAGATCCTGGTGTCGGTGGCGATGGGCCCTCTCACGTCGCTGGTGGGGGGGGCCCAGGGCGTGATGTACTTTTCAAGTCTGATGTCATTTGTGGGGTGCCTGTACTCCTCACTGTGTGTGGTGTACCATCTGCCACCACCCGAGGGTGAGCCTCCCCAGAGCGAGACGCAGCCACTGCTGGTGCACATTTAAATCCGCTCTCTCACAACACAACACACACACACACACACACACAGGGTCCAAAATTAACACTCTGCGAGCACCACAGCTTTTGACTTTCTTTAATGGATGCTATTTAACATTTCCTTGTTTCTCAGTAGCGGAAGGAGTAATAGTTGGGTAAACTTTAAGCGCAGTGAGTGGGAGACAACAACAAATATTATTTTCAATCCCATTTGCTGAAATAATGACAAAAAAACTCCATGATGGTGTTATCAAGACTTTCAGAAAAAGAAATAAAATTGTGTGAGACTGATAACGACAGACAGAAGAGAAAACCCCCATAGACACTGCATTAGATACACATAAGCAGTAATTCGTTATTGTAATTTGATGAAAATGTGGCATAATACATACAAAAATACATATAAATTTAACAAATCTAAATATTAAAAGCTTTCAAGACTTTAATCAGTTAAACTCTGCAGACCCGGTACTGGGTCCGTGACATCATCGACTTTCGCTTTAAGATTTAAAGGGCTAGCATTGCACCAGACCCCAGTAAGTAGTTTCGTTAGAAAGTGTAGAACCTATATTTTGGGCACATATGCATCACTTTGGTTTTTATCCTACTGTACAAAAGTTATTTACACTTAAATACACAGTATTTTGGATACTCCAGCTGGGTATTTTACATTGGTTTGTTTTCATATTTTTCATATGGTTCATATATGACACATGTACAAGTTATAGCTCAAATGAAAGCTCTTGCTGGTGCTCATACGGTTCTAGCATTACTTTTACTGAATTATATTCACATATCAAACAGTTGTCGAATGAATCGTGATGTTTCCATGGCGCAAAAGTGAAAGCAAGACATTTATGATCACTAAGCAGCCCCAGATAGCACAGACAGCTGTCATCTCTTACCTTATGCTGTGTGCTTCAGGGCCATTCTCCCCTTTTTTTGAGGTGATGTGCATAAGTAATCCTTTTATATGTCTGATGTGGTCCAAACACAGTG